>NC_056737.1:479670199-479765199 GCF_019279795.1 Protopterus annectens | reverse complement strand
GATATACTGCAAATTGTGCACTAGTATCTCACTTGCGTCTATATCAGAAAATCGAATGCTAAACATAGCGAACGCTCTTCTATTGAACTTAAAAAGGTGAAACCCTAAAATGTCTAAGAACAGAGCAGCAATTTTTCCCAGGGAAAAAATTAGCTGATCCAAAAAAAACGATGTACAGGCAAAATAAAGTGGGGGCCTTCACCACCCACACCCCCAATGTGGGGGGCTGTTCCCCCACATACCCCCAACTTAAATATACCAACTCCAAGATTGTACCACAGTGGAGAAAACAGCAAAGTCTGGACAATGGCCCATCGATTTTTTTCCATGGGAAAAAAATTCAATGTTCCGTGCCTTCGACATTTTCAGGTTTCGCATCTTAGTTCTCGATATAACAGCGTTCACTAATTTAAGCATTCACTCTTCTGATAAGAGCCCTCTCACTTCTAGTTCTTGCAACAGTGCTGTTGCTATCCAGTGGAACCAAAAATCAGCCTTGTAACATGGCATTAGCAATGGTAAGTTGAATCATCATGGTATGACACCTCTACAGGTAGTAACCCACAGAGATTCATGAAAAATGCCATCTGGCTATTTCCTGATCACCATTCTTCTACAAGGTTACATTAGATGGAATCAAAGCAGTGCTAGGAAAAGCTATGATATTACCTATACTGCAAGACCTTAAGCAATTAAAACACGTTAAAACCTCACTCCCTGTGAAAGCTGTATTGCATTCTTAAAGAAGATAGTTCAGGGGAAAAAAGTAAGAAACAATATGAGAACACACAGTTTAAGGTTAAACAACTACGGAAGTCAAAGAAAAGTTTGAGAAAAGGTAACAGTTCATTATGCATTCCATATAAATGTCCTTTCCTATATTTAAAAGGTGAATAAAGCTACATAAACACATCTTTTAGTCAGGATTCTAAGCTCAATTGCCTCTGTAATTTTTTGACTACCTAAATCACATTACAGTTGATTGTTGTAAAAGTAGCAGTGATATCTCATGCATTAAATAAGCAAGGGAAAAGCAACAGTGACAGATGGATCTGTCAGGGAAAAAAACATAAAAGATTTAATGGGTCTATATATCAAAGCACCAAACTATCTCTTCCTCGAACTATTCATCGAGACCACAAGATCGAACTATTCATTCAGTAAACAGTTATTTTGCTGACTTGGACGTCATCGAATTGCCATAGTTGGCCAACATCACAGACATTATAGCAACCTTATCAATAAGAAAATTAAACAGAAAAGACAAGTCACTATACATACTACATAAACTAAATTATTAAAGGGTATAATAATACCATGAAATCCAAGCGTTTAGTAGATATAGAATTCTTGCTCAGCTTTGCATTACATGAAAGTAAAATAGCAATTTAAATAGGATACGCTACATATCCCAACACATACTACTGTGAAAAGTATTTACATAGCAGCTTTACGTGGTGAACTATAATGGTTTGTATTTCACTTTAAAGCAATGTTTTTATAACAACTTATTGTACAATAGATTGTATTCTTTACAGTAGGCACTCACAGGTACACAGAGAGAGCCGATGAACTTTTAATATTCATGCAATTTGTTTGTCAAATATTCCTAACTGCTGACTTAATTACGCAGTACATATTGCTCTGTCAGCAGCTGGCCAACTAATGTAATTCGATGAGGTAGTATTCACCAAAATAAACATTCACTGAATGAATTGCTCAATCTTGTGGTCTTGTGGAAGAGATCGACTGATACTTTGACAGAGACCCAGATTTAATGCACATTACTCGGGTAACAAATCATGGAAGGCAGAAACACAATTCCAAATGCAACATAAGCTGAACTGTGTCTAAATAGGATTAAACGGTAAAGTTGTGCAGACTCTGTCTTACTTACCACTGAAAACAAGTACTTTTGTCTAGTAGGCTTACCTAGTAAACAAATTAAATTTTTGTAGGCTTACTGATTTAACATAAAAATAAACATAAAATACCCCATGCTTTGAAGGGCAAACATAGAATAATGCAAAATATAGGCTGGTACACCAATCCTATAGCACTGCATCTCTAAAATAAGCCCCTGAATGCTTATAAATATGTAAATTTATAAAACTGGATATTGCAGTTGCTAGCAAACTGACTGGTTTTAAAACAGTAGGCTTGAAACATGATAAATACTAATGTAAGCTTTAAAAGGAAAACACAAATATCATCTCTCTCTCTCTCCTTCCCACAAAAGAACTATTAGTTATCCTACAGGTTTTCCAGATGAGATACAAAAATAAATGTTTCGTTTATCAAATTATAACTTGACGTTTTATCCCTCCAATGAAGATATTCTCTATAATTCAGAAAGCGCCTCCACCAGTCATAAGCCTTAATGCAACAATTTTTCCGCTGGTGGTAGCCCTTTTAGATTCTTAAAAAGCCCCACATCTACATAGTGTGCAGAAGCACCTCCATGGGCTGTCTCCATGGCCTACTGCAATGCTAATGAGTCATGTGATAATCAGCCATGTGATCTCCTGTGGAAATGCCTATGTAAATTAACATAGCCCAGGTCAGTGGAATTAACATGACCAAAAGGCCACATTCACCCATAACTTTCAATGGGAGATGTCACATAGTATGCGAGTGTCGGACAGTTTAGCCGAGAGGTGGTGGTGGGGAGTGTGTGTGTGTGTATAGCAGTATGTGTGGTCTCAGGTGAGTGAGCATGTGCTTGTGTGTGTGTGTCTGCTCTGCTCAAGAATGTGTGCATCTGTCTCAGTGGTTAGAGTTGGGGGGGTTAGGTGATAGGTAGATAGGGGGTTCTACATACGGGTGAATGGATGATTATGTCTGAGACTGCAATCAGCTGGAAGTGTGTATGTTTGATTTAGGTGACTGTGTGTGCATGTGTGGGTGGAGGGAATTCCATATCTTTCAATTTCCCCTAGACCAATGAGCAAAGGCTGTAATATGGGGGAGGAATACTACACATCAGTGACACTTCTGAAATATTACTCTAACTCAGAAAGTTAACGGAACAAATTTTTGCAGCAAGAAGCTATAAATGAACTGTATATATGAAACTTAGTCTGTCATAGCTGACTAACTTACATCTGTGACAAGGGACACACAAAGCAGAGACAAAACTCGTGGATATTCTGTAAAATCAGGAGAAGTCAAGAGGTATGGGGATAGGTTCATATCTGTGTGCATGTGTGAAACTGAATGAGGGGGTGCCAGTGCCAACAAAATGATTATGGCAACAAAGTGCTGATTAGCACTAGTGTAATACTGTGCAATTCAGGGCCAGGCAAATTAGACAATAATGAGATATTTCTTCATTGTAGTTAAACTGTCTCGGAATCAAAGTTTTTCACTATTATGGAACTGTCACTTTTTGCTGCAGCCTACGTTGGGAGTTCTGAACCCTAGCTACACTACAAGAAAAAGTACTGTATCATGTTTGGTATATAATACTATGTTGATATTTTAGATAGTACAAGTGACCACCTATCTGGTAATCATCCGTCTACTGAAAACTTTAACTGCAGTAAATAAACAAGATTAAAAACATACTATAAAAACTACAGATGCCAGTGTTTTTTTTTAGCAGAACAATAAAACTGTACACCTTTCAGTGACAAAACTTGAGATTCTCAACCATTTCACTTGTGTGCTGTTAATTACTGCTTTATTTTTCTCTGATGATGGTGACATAAACAATCTTCCAAAGGTACCACAGAAAGCATCTAAAACAATACTTCCTCCCACAGTCCTTAATGCTGTGTCTGCAACTCGTACTATACAATTTGCTAAATTACTCCAGAGCTCTGTCCTGCAGTATTTTAGTGATATAGTCAGCGTGAATTAAAAAAAAAAAACCTCCTAAAGCCTTACATATTAACACCAGTACTTTGCATTTATTAAGGTAAAATGCAGTATTGCACTAGAAATGCATACATATGTAGTGCTGACCTGCTGCCGATGGCAATTGAATCTATAGCTACATATCTATATGACACAAAGTGTGCAGAAACCATCAAATAAGGTGAAGCTGCTTTTAAAACACTCTCAATATCTGTAGACAGCAGATTTAATATTCTAGCAGCTAAAAGCACATGTGCAGTACACCATTTCAGTAAACCTCTGTATATTCATCAGTGAAATCTAGGGATACAACATTTGGTCATAATCACTTCCATTAAGTTCAGATTCTGTGCCACAGCTGGCACTGAAGAGAGCAGACTAATGAAACACTACCGCAGAATGTGTAACTCATTACTAAATACCCTTTTAAAAAATATATTTATTATCAAAGATAAGCGCTTTCATCTTATTCAGCTAGATACTGTATATGAATATATTGTATTCAACTGTATATGAATATATTGTATTCATCAGTGAAACCTAGGAATACATTTGGTCATAATCGCTTCCATTTATTTCCATATTGTGTGCCACAGCTGGTATTGAATAGAACAGCCTAGGACTGCAGAAGACTCTGCCAGTGTGGTGTGCTGTTAAGGACAGACCAGCCGAGAACTGCAGAAGACTCTGTCAGTGTGGTGAGCTGTTAAGGGGAAGGAAAAGAGGAGGAGAGCTGTTGGTACAAATGTATTCCAACAAGTGATGCTGGCCATCAGCCAGTGACTACACATGAAGATCAAAGATTACCTTTGCATGAGCATGTTTCAGCCAGCTGCTATTTTTGATCCATTTCAGATTCTGCTGTTTCACAAAATACAACGCATCTATGTTACTGAGACAGCAGATCTTGCATATGTTGCCTCTTCACTAATGTTAATAAGTAGGGCCCACCGGATAAAACCACAGCAGTTCAACAGGAATCACCGTGACTGTGAATTAACAACCAAGAATTGGCAAAATTACATCATATATACCAACCCAGAAGGAGGACAAAGTAATTCTATCCAGTGTGCTCCAGTACTGCAGATAGCCAAATACAACTGCCCTTTCCTTAAGACCACTGAACAACGAAAGTCAGGGGTTTCATGAGCAGCTGGCCTCGAGACCATTGAACAATGACAGTCAGTTTTCACTTTTCTCTACTGTTCTATGACCATGGAGTAGTGTATGTAAGCAAGGAGAAGGCTGGGGGGGGGGTGTCGCACTACAAGGTTTGCCTTCCTGAAAAAGTGCTATTTTCTTGGGAGGGTAGCTTTTTAGATTTACATTCCATAGGATTAACAATCTATACAATGTAACAACTCTTGGAAAAGCCATTTAACTTAATGTAGGAGAAGGGGCATTTCTGAAGTGCAAAACTACACCTTCAGAACAGATGAAGTTTTCCATGCCTGCCATGAGGTTGCACACAAATACATTGTATGAAGTTGGACACAAGACTAACTCCTGTAAAACAGCACTTTAGGATTCCTGCTTTCTGACCATGTGAGAACAACCTCCTAGATTTTTATTGTATATTTGCTGTTATATAATCCATGTTATCCCCAACACAAAGTTTGCTATTCACTTCGATCCCTTCATTACCACAAAGCACCTGTGTTGTAGGATGGTGGAAGAATTTTAGGTGAAATCTAAACAGATCACTTCCATAGGCACTTCAGTCATTGACTGCAGTAGCTATCTTTTTTTAGGTTCCTCTCCCCTTCCTAACTTAGATCCACCACCACAGGCACCTTTAAATCATCTTAGCCCTTTTAGAGCAAAGGGCATGCACTTCTAGTTTTTCATTTAGCAGTATAAACTCCTACTAAGCAGTTAGTATCACACTGGAAGAAAGCTTCCTTTCTCCAGCAGACCAGACTTTCTGCTGTATGTACACCACGTTTTTAAATGGTTCAGTGCTGAAATCTACAGAATGAGGCCTCAAGGGGACTGGTGTATTCTATAAAGATCACACGACCTGAGATGTTTTACTTTGAAGACTACATTGAAAATATGTTTAAAAGTGAGACCAGATCATAATCCTATATGTTGCATTGTTTTTAATGGCAGACTTCCTAACTTAACAGGATACAGAAAACAATCAGTCCAAAAAGAGAATGGCTCACACACACACACACACACACACACACACACACACACACACCTCAGAATGACAAGTAAAGAACACAAACCTTAGATATCAGCACTCGTAACTTGAAAGAGGTGCAAGTCCACACTACTCTTTTGAAGCACTTAACTGACTACTAGACAGGAGAACCACTCCACAGGAGTGTACGTTTGCAATAAATTTTTAACATAATTAGATACACAATAATAAATCTCATGCTTTAATTTCAATGGAGGGCAATAAATTCACTTAGTTTAAATTAGATCATACTCTGAATGGAAGAAACGGAGATAGCGAGAAGGGAAAGTTTGACAAAATTGTGTAATTGCAGGTCCTTGCAAGAACCTAGAGGCAGCCAACAGCACTGAACTACCTGTATTATCTAGTCCTGAAACGTAATGCAGGCAAATCTGAACTACCTGTATTATCTAGTCCTGAAACGTAATGCAGGCAAATCTGAACTACCTGTATTATCTAGTCCTGAAAAGTAATGCACGCAAATTTGTGTGTGCAGGTAGCTGCTTATCTGAAACTGAAGTCCTGAGTTTGCTGATGACAATCAGTACTGGGAGTGTCCTTTTTAACAGGGAAGATTTCTTTCTTTTGTGCAAATACCAGTAACACCTTCACAGAATATCTTTGAAAAGTAAAGTTAGGTTTAGCAAACAAATGCATTGGAATGTTGACTCCAGCCTACTCTTACAAAGGATACTGGCCACACATGAATACTGGAGCTTGGTGGTGCTTACCTGACACAGGAACTTAAACAGTACAGTTTTGTACCTACCATAAATGTAGATGTTCGAAGATCTACATTGCTGCAGTCCTTACACTTGTAGTCCGCTGTCCTCGGGTCGTGTCTAATATCAAATCCTGAGTATCAAGGCGCTTTAAGACTGACATCAGAACGCCAGGGTACAAATGCGCATGACCGGGGCGTATATAAGTCTTGCCTTTTCTTTTGCCCTGTGAAAGAAGAAGAAACTAAAAAAAAAAAAAAACCAAAAACCACCAAAAACAACCAACCACTACAATATATACATCATATATGTACAATATATACAATATCCACAATATACACAACCCAAACCACACCAGGATAGACTTGGAGGGGAAGGAGGGAATTAATTGCAGTACGTAATTCTTCTAACATCTACATTTATGGTAGGTAACAATCTGTACTATGTTACATTACTTGCTGCAGTCCTTACACTTGGGTATGGCAAAAAAGCAGAGGTAAGGGAGGATGGCAAACTATATGCTTACTAGGGGCAAAACCCAAAAAAGGTGCAGGTGCTGCAGCAGTGGCCAACCAGAGAGAGATTTAGAGAACCAGAGGAAGGTGGTAATGCTTAGAGAAAGTATGCATGCTGCTCCAAAAGCTGCAAAAACTCCACCCAGCTTTAGTTGCCACCCCTAAGCTAGAATCTCTTAAAAATTAAGAAAGGCTCAACCGCCATAAGGGCCTGTAATTCAGAAACCCTTCTGCAGAGGTAATGGCCAAAAAAAAGCAGTCTTCATGATAAATATTTCAACTTCAACTCCTTGAAGCTGCAGGCTGGTTGTAGAGTGAGTTTCTCACACACAAAAATTGAGATCCCAAGCAGGAGTAGAGCTCTACGCGGAGTCTTATATCTCTTTGCCCTCTAAGAATTGCTTTAAAACCAAGGATGAGGTGGTGGTGGTGGGTCACAGTCATAGAAATTGCTGCAGCATGAACCTCGGCAGAAACCTTGCCCTGAGATTTGGCTGTAAACTGGGAGAGCAGTCCCCCACAAAATCATTGCTTGTCTGCATAGAGGATAAGAATGTGTTCCCCTTGCTTGTTGATGTACCATATGACAGTTGTGTTTGTCTGTTGAACCAACACCTGCCCTGGAAGCAAGTAAATCCTTGAGAAGTCTGCTATGCAAATTGACTGCTAACATCTCCTTCCAAGTTGATATGTAGATGTTGTAGTCTGGCAGGCCACGGTCTTGTATCCACTTTTTTTAGATGAGCTCCGGTCAGGAGTCCCTTGTTTAGAGCATTCTTCCTGGCCTACAAAAAATTCCTTTTGAATGCAAAGGTATTATCTGAAGTGACAGTGTCATATGTGGTGCCTTCATACCACATAGAGATACTGTTGTAGCTTCCCTCATATACAGTTGGCATGAAGGCTTACTACAAATAAATTGCTGAAGATGCCAGCTTGAAGGACTGTCCTTGCAGTCAGCTGGTTTGTTTAAGACAATTGATTGAAATTAAAGATGGAAATTCTTTTGTTTGTCAGAACAAAAAAGGCCATCTGGGATGCTGTATTCAGTCTCACCCAAGCACATGTCTGAGAAGCACATGTCTGAGAGGGGTGCTAGTTCTGCAAATACCCCAGGCATCTGCTTTTCCTATCACATGTTGCCATTTGATGATGAAGAGTTGTGCTTCTCTGAGCCGAATCAGCAATATTCCAGGCAGGATGAATGCATTCCTTTTTAGCCTGAAAGCTATCCGACCAGAACATGGACATGAGCGTGATGACAAAGGGCAGGCAATGCGTGTAAGTCCTTTCAAAATGCAGATACTTCCTGCAACTTAATACAATGGGAACATGAAGTGGCCTCCTTGAGATAAGCTGTTGTAACGGGCCATTTTTTGAACTTGGGAATAGTCCAGATAAGTGTTGAGGATAGATAATCCAAAATTGGTCTCCACGGTTCCCCTTCTACTATACTAGGAACAGGCGAGAAAAAAATCCTAGGCCCACTTCTGGCAGAGTGGACCGGCTGTATGGCCCTATTTGAAGCAGCAGAGAAATTTGTTTGTGAGCCTCTATCTTTTGCCGGAGGGGAACGGCATGCCTTCTGAAGGGAAAGGAAGGTATGGCCTTACATTAGGCTCTGTCCGTCTATCTCCCATCTGACTAATCCTTCTCACGCCTGCTCATACCACCTCAACACTGCCTTTGGAACAGTCAAATTGATTGTTTAATAAACAATATATACACAAGATAGATAAGAAAGACAATTTAACTCTTACCCTTGAGCTTTCTCCTCAGGAAGCTGTCAGCCCTCTAGCTCCCTAGCTGTAACCCACCCTATGACACTGTGATGATATATGCCACAACAAAACAAAAAGTACAATTGTGTACACTTACCATAAATGCAGATGTGAGAGTGTATTCACTGTTGCAATCCTAACAGATGGGTTATCAGGCTCCCAGTAGCCCTCAGTCAGCCAGAATACCAAAGGTAAGTAAAAATGACATCAGTTGCCATCGGTTGTAAAGGACATCAGGGCATCCGATACAAAAGGAGGCAGCCAACATCACTTTCTCAGTCTTTCTTGCCATAACAGTCAGAAGCCCCCAAAACATAAAGCTTAAACCAAAAACCAATTTGGCAAATAACAAATTAAGCCTGTACCTCAGGAAAAGAGAATAGGAGAGGACCACAAAAAAAGGGGAAGGTGGGAGGGAAACCAGGACTGCAACAGTGAATACACTCGAACATCTACATTTATGGTAAGTGCACACAACTTTACTATGTTCATCGTGTTTCACTGTTGCAGTCCTAACAAATGGGTTGATTACCAAAGCCAGGAGAAAAGGGGGAGGAACCAACAGCATCAAGGGTTGGAGATGATGCCCTGCAACACAGCAGTTGCAAACCCTACCCTGGAAAACAGGCAAATTATAATGCTTTGTGAAGGTGTGAACAGATGACCATGTGGCAGCCTCCAAAATGTCTTTAGTAGGGACACCCCTAAGAAAGGCTGCAGAAGTGGAAGCTGCTCTAGTAGAGTGGGTCCTAACCCCTTGAGGCAGAGCTTTGCCATGAAAGGAACAAAAAGTAATGCAATGTACAATCCATTTACAAATTGTTTGCTTAGAAATAGCCTTGCCCTGGGCTCCAGGGGCAAAACTGACCAATAACTGTGCTGATTTCCGAAGGTCCTTAGTCCTGTCCAGGTAAAACCTGAGCTGTCTGTGCACATCAAGAGAATGTAGGATCCTTTCACCTCTATTGTGAGGATTAGGAAAGAAGGTAGGAAGGTGTATGGACTGATTAAGAGTCAGGCTGGAAACCACCTTAGGCATAAAGGAGGGATTAGTCCTCAGAGAGACTATCTGCATGGAAAATAAGAAAATGCTCCATGGCCATAAAAGTTTGCAGCTTCAAAACCCTCCTTGCTGAAGTTATAGCCAAGAGGAAGGCAGTCTTCCAAGAGAGAAACTTTAAATCTTTAGAGGCAGCTGGCTCAAAAGAAGGAAGAGTGAGTTTCTCCAGAACAAAATTAAGATCCCAGCCTGGAGTAGGTGCGCTTCTGGGAGGTTTTAAATTGCAAGCACCTCTGAGAAACATTTTCATCAAGGGATGAGAAAAAATGGGCTGTTCAAGAGAACAATGAGCAGAGATGGCTGAGGCATGGATCTTGATAAAGGAAAAAGAAAGACCACCCTGAAGCAAATCAGCCAGGTATTCCAGGATAAGAGGAAGAGTAGGGTGAGAAACAGACTCCCCTCTAGCCTGCATCCATTGAGAGAACCTTTCCCATTTGCCAGCATACGATTTCCTAGTGCTAGGTCTCCTGGCCTCCCTCAGCACGTCAACCACCTGTTGGGAAAGGGAGGAAGAAAGAGAAGGATTCATACAATGAGCCATGCTGCCAAATGGAGAGACTGAAGATGAGGATGTAGAATGTTTCCCCTTTGCTGAACGAAAAGATCTGGCTTCAGAGGTAGATGCCAAGGAGGAAGATGGGAGAGACTGAGAAGCAGCTGATACCAATGCTGTCTGTGCCAATCTGGAGCTATGAGAATAGTCCTTGGACGTTCATCCCTGATCTTCACTAACACTCTGGGAAAAAGACGAAGAGTAGGGAAGGCGTACACAGATAGCAACGTCCAAGGGAAGGACAGAGCATCCACTTTGCAGGCTCTGCTATGCTGCTGTCTGGTGCAAAAGAGAGGCAGCAGATGGCTGTCTGGGGAGGAGAAAAGATCCACCTGAGGAGTGCCCCAACACTGAATGATGCTGTAAAAGACTGCTCTGTTCAGCTGCCACTCATGAGGATCCAGGGTTTGCCTGCTCAACTGGTCTGCCAAAACATTGAGCCTTCCTGGAAGAAACTGAGCTAGGAGTTGCAGGTCCAGGGATGCTGCCATGGACCAAAGATTCATGCTTTGCCTGCACAGGGGGTAAGAGTGAGTCCCTCCCTGCTTGTTGATGTACCACATAATAGTGGTGTTGTCTGTCCTGACAAGCAGGGTCCCTGGAGAAAAAAGATGCTTTAAAGCTAGTAAGGCCTGCTGAACTGCAATCAACTCTTTTAGATTTATATGCAGTTGCATCTGCTGGGCATTCCAACGTCCCTGTATGCATCTGACATCCAGGTGTGCTCACCAGGCGTAGTCCGATGAGTCTGTAGTCAGAACTGGAGTGGTAAGAGGTGTCCAAAAAGGCATGCCTTTGTTTTGTAGACAGGCTGTTGCCCACCACAGAAACTCCGCCTGCAGAGATGGAAGCAGAGGAATCATCATATCCAGGTCCACTGTGTGTTGACACCAAATATTCTTGAGGTACCATTGCAATTTCCTCACATGCAGTCTTGCATATGGAATCATGAGAATACAAGATGCCATGAATCCCAGAGCTTGCAAGTATTTCCTTGCAGGGAGCTGGGACAGGCTCGCCAAGTCCTTGAAGTAAACTGAAAGAGTTGTCTACTTCTCCTGGGTAAGATATATCATCTGGGCGGCTGTGTTCAGACTCGCTCCCATGAATGTTATCTCCTTGGATGGTACCATTTTCGATTTTTCCACATTGAGTGTGTAACCCAGGGAAGAGAGAAGAGTCTTTACGAATTCCAGATCCTTTAACAGCTGTTCCTGAGAACTTGCTTGAATCAGACAGTCGTCCAAGTATGGGTAAATCTGAATTTTCTTCTACCTGCAAAAAGCAATGACTGGGGCTAGGCCCTTTGTGAAGACTCAGAGCAGTAGATAAGCCAAAGGGCAGCACAGAGAATTGGTAACATAGCTCCCCCACTCTGAAACGAAGGTACTGCCTGCAACTTTCCCTGAAAGGAATGTGCAGATAAGCCTCTTTGAGATCCAAGGTTACCAGCCAGGAATCCTTTTCTAGCAGTCATAGTAACTGATGCAGAGTTAGCATTTTGTACTTTGGAATTACTAGAAAGGCGTTCAGAATGGAAAGATCCAGGATAGGACACCAGGTACCTTCTTTTTTTGGAACTAGGAAAAGCCTGGAATAAAAGCTCAGGCCTACCTGCTGAGCAGGAACCGATTCTATTGCTCCCAGATGAGACAGACAAAATTTGTTTTTCTACTTCTGCCCTTTGGTTTGGGGGAACATCCGGGAATCCCTTGGGAGCTGGAAAGGTGCGGAAGGAAAACTTGTGCCCTAGGGACACCGTTCTGAGCACCCATATGTAATCTGTGATAGTGGTCTAGACATCTGCAAAAAGGGCCAACCTTTCCCCTAAAGGACTCGCCCAGCAAGCAAGAACAGGCAGAAGTTGTAAAAAGCAACTGAGTGTGTTTTGATTGAGATGCAGGCTTGGAGCTTCCCCCTTTACAAGTGGAAGCCTGCCAATGCCTAGACCTTTGAGGGATAGCCCCCTGTCCCCTAGAAGATTTGTAACCTCTAGTCCTGGAATGGTTCTGTCTGCTGGTATCAGGAAAGGTCCAACTCTTGGAAGGGTAATTCCTGTTAAAGCAAGGGGGTTGAACTTGCAGAAAATCCTTAACAGTTTGCATGGACTTGGCCTTATCCTCCATCTTCTTCAGTACCTCCTCTGCTTTGCTGCCAAAAAGACTGTCTTTATGCAAAGGTACATCCAAAAGCTTTTGACATATTCTGGAAGAGGCTGTTCTCTGAGCCAAGTGTGCCTTCTAACAACAGATCTGGTAGCCGTAGCCCTGCTGAAGGCTTCAAGGATGTCAAAACCACAATGCAAAAAATGCTCATTGACCAGACTACTGGAATTCAGTAAATCCTGCATGTCTTTACTCTCTGCCAAAAGAGGTACACTTGCTATCCTAGACTTAATAGCCTACAAGGTGTGCTGCTGGTACTTCAGCATATGAAATAGACAATTGGTAGCCCTAACAGCTAGGGTGGCAGATGTATAAACCTTCTTGCCCCACCTATCTAGGTTCCTAGACTCAGAGGGTACAGGATTCCTGGTAACAGTGGCCTTAACTCCTTTAGGGCCCTGAGAAATAACTACTGGATCCACCAACGGACTCCTGAAAAGAAACAGATGAGAATCAGAGACTCTGTAGTACCCATCAGGTTTCCTGGGAGCAGGAGGAACCGAATCTGGAGATCGGAATTTTCCAGAAAATCACCATCAACAACTTCCAACACAGGGGGAATAGCCAGAGGCTTATGCCGAGGTAAATCCAGAAACTCCCTAATCTGTTTTTTGGATTGGGGATAATCCTGACTTTCCCATTTAAAATGTTCTCTGAGGGTATTTAAAGTATCATCAAAAGAGAAATCCTCTGGAGGAGAGGCCGAAGGGATGGATTCCTCTGCATCTGAATCCTCAAGAGGGGAAAAAGCCTGAGAAAATTCCTATTCGTCAGCAGAAATGCTGGAAGACTCAGAACCTGAGCTGGACAAAATCTCAGGAGAAACATCCCTACTACTTTTAGAAGGAGGAGGCTGAGAACCCCTAATAAGAGTCAATAAATCATTAGCCATTTTAACCATTTGGGATTTAGTGGAACAAGAAGCAACTGGAGCCTGCTGTTTCACAGGCTTACGAATGGAAGATTTACCTGCAAGCCTGAAGGACTTGGGAAGCCTGGAAACTGCCAAAGCTGTGGCAGAGGTTGAAGGAAGAAGTTTGCTGTCAGAACGCAAAACGGAGGCCTCTGATACTGGAGTCAGCTTAGCGGCTCTGGCACCAGCAGAAGAGGCGACCGGCAACAGGTTGGAAGGCAAAACGGAGGCCAAAGGCCTAAGGGACTCTGACTCAATCAAGGCCTGCGGTTGTACATCTGCGGACTGCAGGGACTGCAAAGGCATCTCGCTGGCTACCGCTTGACTGACGACCAACTTAACCTCATCCGAGGACTTCGTTTTCGGAGGCCTGTCTCGGTCCTTATCCTTACACTTCAGAACATCCGAAGCCAGAAGACCGGCAGACGCCATACCAACAAACTTAGGCCAAACTCCAAAATGCCTAGCCAAAACCTTAGCCTGATGACGGATAGTACGCGGATTAAAAGAGGCACAGAGATCACACTTGGGAACGTCGTGGTCAAGGCCTAAACAAATAATGCAATAGGAATGAAAATCTCTATGGGGAATCTGCTTTCCACAGGTAAGGCAATTATTAACTTTTTCTGACATTCATTAAGGCAAGAAAAGAGGATCCCCAACTGGGTACTTGGCTGTAGTAGACTTCATTGTGGTCAGAAACCAACAAAGGTAAACTGCCGATCGGCACTCGTGCATGAAACGCTTCTACTTCGGGCTCTGCAGCAAGGAAGACTGAGGAAGTGACGTCAGCTGCCTCCTTTTGTATCAGATGCCGTGACGTCCTTTACAACCGACGGCAATCGTTATTTTTACTTATTTGGTATTCTGACCGACTGAGGGCTACCGGGAGCCAGATAACCCATTTGTTAGGACTGCAACAGTGAAACACGATGAACATCAACACAACAAAACAATAAATATATAAACAAAAAATAGAGGGTAAAAAAAATTTAGACTGTGCTTACACAAGGCAAGACTTGTGTTAAATGGGGCTAAATTATTAATTGTAGCAGCGTAAATGAGGCATGAAGATAGGCATGTACTGCCAGAAGTGGCATAGTTAAGAATTGTGCATATCTAGTGGGTAAAATACAAGCATAGAAAGGGGAGTACACTCAGGAGGCCATAGCTGAGAGTTTATTGTGCCATATGGTGGTCTTACAGGGAAAAGGAAGTCAAAGTGCTACACAAGGTGTAGTGGGACATAATTAGGATGGTGCATGGAACACACAGTACGCTATACCTAGAAAGGCTAACGCATCTCAACCTTTTGTTTTTTTTATTCAAAAAAAGAATAAATCAGATTAAGGCAGTCTGACTAAAAGGCATATAATTCGCTATGAAGGAAACATGATGGAATAAAACCACAAGGGAAGGACAGGACTGGTAGGAGGAGGCTTGACCAAGTAAATCATGAAAAACAGTTTAATCTTGATATAGGAGTGTATGTTTTACACAAAGAGTGACTGCCTGGTGGAATTCATTAGCAGAATGGGCGGTAGAAGCTGAAATGGCTCAAGCTACAAAATCACCTCTGGCTTATTTAAGAGATGAAAATAAAATGGAGAGGTAGGAGCTGCCTTAGGCTGGTAAAAATACTCAAAGGCTAGAGGGATTCAGAATATCCTTCTACGAGTTATGTCTTAGATTACATTAATTTATTCTTTCACTCAGTTTTTGATACCCGCTTTATCATACTCAAAGTCAAAAGTTGGGGGGGGGTGTGCAGACCCTAGACCAGAAATTTAAGGGTCCAAGGCAAGGAAGCAAAGAATCAGTTGTGGACAGGATAACAGTTTCCACCTCAATATCCATCGGCTCTTAGTCACACCACATGCACACATACAAGCAACTTGGAAGACCAGCAATTCACTGCCTCTTTGTGATGCGAGCAGAAAGAAGAGCCCAGGGAAAATTCACTCAGACACAAAGAAGTCATTCAGAAGTGTTGAAAAGATACCCCAGCCAGGTAAAGTACAGCTGTGTACACTTACCATAAATGTAGATGTTTGAGTGCATTCACTGTTGCAGTCATTACATTTGGGTTATCCTGCTTGCAGGTTGCCCCCAGTCGGCCTGAATTCCAAAGTCTTGGGTCCTGTGTCGGCTGTCGTCACTCCTTCCCTGACGTCAGGTCGTCAGGGGTATAAAAGAAGCAGCAGACGCCATTTTCTTTAGTTTTTCTTGCCACAGATGTCAGGTGCCCCCTAAAAAGGTAGCCAAAATTTATATGTATATATAAAATTACATGCAGCAATATAAACTTTACCTTCATCCGCAAGCAAATACACCACATAGGTTGTATAAATCAGAGAAGGAAAGATAGGTTCCATCAGAAAAAAGGGGGGATGGTGGGTGGGTAACCTGGACTGCAACAGTGAATACACTCTAACATCTACATTTATGGTAAGTGTACACAACTGTACTATGTTCTTCGTGTTTCACTGTTGCAGTCATTACATTTGGGTAGATTCCCAAAGCTATGGTTGGGAGGCTGGAGCTAAACAGCATTAGGAGCGGCAATGAGACCCTGCAGAACTGCAGTGGCAAAGCCTGCCCTGTATTTAGAGTAGAGTGGCAGAGGATAGTGCTTTGTAAAGGTGTCCACTGAACTCCAAGTAGCTGCCTCTAAAATGTCCTTGGTTGGTACTCCCCTGAGAAAGGCTGCTGAAGTGGCTGCAGCTCTGGTGGAATGTGGCCTAATGCCCTTAGGCACTGGCTTGCCATGGCATAAGTAGCAGAAACGAATGCAGTGGCCTGTCCACTTTGAAACAGTCTGCTTTGAGATAGCTTTTCCTTGTGATCCTGCAGCATATGCCACTAGTAATTGCGATCCTGCAGCATATGCCACTAGTAATTGCTCTGTCTTTCTGAAACCTTTGGTTCTGTCCAAGTAGAATCTAAGCTGTCTGTATGTCCAAATAATGCAGAATTATTTCCCCCTTGTTCTGTGGATTTGGATAAAAAGTTAGCAGATGAATGGTTTGGTTAAGAGCCACACTGGACACCACTTTAGGCATAAATGTTGGGTTTGTCCTCAGGGAGATCCTGTACGGATAAAAAATGATAAAAGGTTCCACAGCCATGAGTGCCTGTAGCTCTGAAACTCGTCTTGCAGAAGGTACTGCTAGCTGTTTTCCAAGATAAAAAATGTTATATCAGCAGTAGAAGCTGGCTCAAAAGGAGGCAGGGTGAGTTTTTCCAAGACATAGTTGAGGTCCCATGCAGGCATTGGTGATCTCCTTGGAGGCCTTAAATTTTTGGCTCCTCTGAGGTACTGTTTTAATAAGAGATGAGAAAAGACTAGTGGCTCTGCATTGTAATGAGCTGAAATGGCAGGAGGCATGAATTTTAATAGATGAGAAAGATAGGCCCTTTGCCCAGCATCTCAGTTAAGTATAGTAAAATCTGAGGAATATTTGGCACAGTTGTATCTGTTCGTTGTGCCTGGTTCCAAGCACAGAATCTCTTCCATTTTCCAGCATAAGATTTTCTAGTACTAGGGCTTCTGGCTTCCAAAATGATATCCATCACAGCTTTGCTGAGAGGTGTGTTTTGTATGACTACATTATCCGCCATGCTGCCAGGTTTAAAGTCCTGAGATGGCTGTGCAGGATCTGATTGTTTTGCTGGGACAGTAGATGCGGTACTTGAGGTAAGGTCCGAGCTGGGCATTGAGACCAGCTCCTTAACATTGGGTACCAATGCTGGCGGGGCCAGTCTGGTGCAATCAGTAACATCTTTGGCTTCTCCTGTCTGACCTTTAGGAGTACCTTGGGGAGGAGAGGCAGAGGGGGAAGGCATATACTGATAGGATTTTCCAGCTGAAGGATAGGGCATCCACTTTCCATGCTTGTCTGTGATAAATCCTTGTGTAGAATCTCTTTAGCTGGTAATTGTGAGGGGAGGCAAATAGATCTATGTCCGGGCATCCCCTTTTCCTTGTTATCATGCTGAAGACTTGTGGATCCAGCTGCCACTCGTGGGGATCCATGAGGTTTCTGCTTAGTTCTTCTGCCAGAGTATTTTTCCTTCCTGGCAGGAATTGTGCCTGCAGATGTACTCGGTAAGTCAATGCTGTGTCCCACAAAGTCATGGCTTGTCTGCAAAGGGGGTAAGAATGTGTGCCCCCCTGCTTGTTTATATACCACATGACTGTGGGTGTTGTCTTTATCAGTAGTTGTCCTGGATGAAGTAGGTCCTTGAAGGCTGTCAGGGCATTTTGAACAGCTATCATCTCTTTTTGATTGATATGTAGATGCATTTGGTTTGAGGTCCATGCTCCCTGAATGCATCTTCCTGCCATGTGGGCCCCCCAGGCATAATCTGATGCATCCGTTGTTAGTGTCTGCCTGGCTGGGAGTAATGTGAATGGCTGTCCCTTGTTTTGGTGACAAGCCTTTGCCCACCATCGAAACTCCTGTTGCAGGCAGGGAATGAGAGTAATTATACTTTCCAGGCTGTGGCAATGTTGAGTCCAAACACTTTTTAGGTACCATTGAAGTTTCCTCATATGCAGTCTTGCATATGGAATGAGTAGGATGCAGGATGCCATGAAGCCCAAAGCCTGCAGAATTTTTCTTGCAGATAACTGGGCCTTTGTTGCCAATATTTTGAAATAGGTAGACAGTTGCCTTTATTTGTCTGGCGTGAGATAAGCCATCTGGGCAGTTGTATTTAAGCTTGCACCCA
The DNA here is from genome assembly GCF_019279795.1 of Protopterus annectens. Taxonomy (NCBI): domain Eukaryota; kingdom Metazoa; phylum Chordata; order Ceratodontiformes; family Protopteridae; genus Protopterus; species Protopterus annectens. Next base: position 479,746,707 of record NC_056737.1, on the reverse strand, counting down.
GGAATATTATCTCTTGAGAGGGTACTAGTTTTGATTTATTTTCGTTGATTGTGTACCCTAGGCATGTTAGAAGTTTTTTTCACAAACGCCAGATGCTGTAGAAGGATGTCCTTGTTCTCTACTTGAATGAGACAGTTGTCCAAGTAAGGATATATTTGTATTCCTCTTAGTCTGCAGAAAGAAATTACTGGTGCCAGGCATTTTGTAAAGACCCTGGGCACAGTAGATAAGCCAAAGGGCAGTGCAGAGAATTGGTAATGCACTGAGCCAGCCTTGAATCTGAGGCATCTTCAGCATATTTGTCTGATTGGGACATGCAGGTATGCCTCGTTCAGGTCTAACGTTACAAGCCAAGAGTTCTTGCCCAGCATGGGCAGAAGCTGCTGCAAAGTCAACATTCTGAATTTTGGTATATCCAGGAATGTGTTCAGAATCGATAGGTCCAGTATTGGCCTCCAGGTTTTGTCCTTTCTGGGTACCAAGAACAGTCTTGAGTAAAATCCTTATCCCTGCTCTTGCTCTGGCACTTGTTGAATGGCCCTCATGTCCATGAGGGATGAGACTTGTTTTTGTGCCTCTGCCCATTGATTTTTTGACAGATCTGGCCAGCCGTTTGCCTTTGGCAGGGTATGGAAATGGAACTTGTAGCCTTGTGACACGATATTTAGAACCCACTTGTCCTGGGTTATAATGTGCCAATTTTGAGAAAAAAGTGCTAATTTTCCCCCTAAGGGTGCTGCCAGGAAATAAGTGCTTGGTGCAGGCAGGGGGAAGTCATTGGGACCATTTCCTGTAAGGTTGTGATTTGTCTTCTCCACTTTTGGAGGTAGAAGCACCCCATTGCTTTGACCTGCATGAACCTTGCGCCTGGGATCTGCCTCTAGGGAGTCTGGGTCTGCCCCTTTGAGGACTGACACAGGAAAGGACCAATTTTTTTGTTGGCCAGTGTCTACTAAACCTAGGTGGCTGTACCTATAAGAAATCTTTGACCGTTTGCATAGATTTAGCCTTGTCCTCCATTTTCTTTAACACCTCTTCTGCCTTAACACCAAACAAAGTATCATGCTGTAAAGGTGCATCTAATAATTTAACTTTAACATGATCAGGCAGATTTTGTTCCTTTAACCAAGCATGCCTTCTAATTACAGAACCTGTAACTGCGGTCCTGCAGGAGGCCTCTAAAGAATCAAAACCACATTGCAAAGCATGCTTTCCAACTTGTTCAGCTGCATGCAATATATCCTGCATTTCCTTGATTTCTGCACATTCAGAGTTTAACAACATTTAAGGTTTAAACAATGCCATGACATGTTGCTGATATTTGAGCATATGAAACTGACAGGTTAAGACCCTTATAGCCAAAGAAGCAGATGTGTAAACCTTTTTCCCCATCTATCCAGCGCCCTAGAATCCCTGTCAGAAGGGGTAGGGTTTTTTGCAGTGGAAGCCTCAACTCCCTTGGGACCCTGAGAAATAGTTTCTGGGTCTGCAGCAGGGTTTTTTCAAAGGAATTTATGTGAGCCAGGAACCCTGTAATATCTGTCAGGCTTAACAGGAGCTGGAGGCAAGGAGTCAGGGGTAAGGCTAGACTCCGAAAACACATCTACAATGGCTAACACAGGAGGGATGGCTAGTGGCTTGTGCTGAGGTAGTAACAGGAAATCCCTGAGCCTCTTTTTAGATTCTGAAAAATCTTGGCTCTCCCAGTGGAAATGCTCCCTCATGGTATGCAAGGTTTCCCCAAAAGAATAGTCCTCAGGAGGAGAAGCTGAAGGTATGGAGTCTTCAGCATCAGAATCCTCATAGGGGGAAAAGAAAATTCCTGATCAGAAGAGGAATCAGAAGAAATGGAAACCTGATCTGAAGATTCATAGTCAGTCTCTTGCCTAGGCCTCTTATCAGGAGGGGGATGGGAACCCCTGATCAAGGTAATCAAGTCTTTGGCCATTTTAAGCATCTGTTTCTTTGGCATGGAGGCCAGTCCACGTGGCTCTTCAGTTTGCTTCTTTGCCTTTGAAGGTGCTTTAGTCTTCGCCTTTGAAGTCGGTTTAATGTATAGATGTTTGGGTCTGAATACAGCCTACTCAGCGGCTCTGGACCCATCTGAAGGATTAGCATCCAAGGCTCCAATACCTTGGGTTTCCAGCGGCATGGCAGACTCCACGTGGGAGTTAGTAGTGGCCTGCAACTCTAAAGTAGCGGTCGTCAGGGGCTGCGAAAGTGCCTGAGAACCGGCAAACCAGTGACTGGCTTAGGAGAAGCTTCGTCGTCGATTTTGGGCCTCGGCTGTTTTTCTTTGAGTTTTTTGTGAACTCCGGTAGTCGGATGACTTTCTGACATTTCTGGATAATTAAACCTGCGTAAAGTAGTTTAAAGCAAAATCATACCGACGCTTAATACTGCGTTGGTTAAATCTAGCACAAAACCGACAACCCAGAAAGTTATGATCAGGGCCTAGGCAAGGAATACAGTAAGAATGAAAGTCCTTATGAGGTATTTGTTCCCACAAGAAATACAATTATTAAGTTTTTCTGACATCGGTTCTGGAGCAAGAAAAAAGTTTCCCCAACAGGGTACTTAGCTTTATAGAAGACTTCGGATCTGAAATTCGAACTCGAAAATCTCAGGAGTTGGCCAACTGGCACTTGCGAACTGCTTCTGCTTCGGGCACCGCGCGGCAAGAAAGACTGGAGAAAATGGCGTTGGCTGCTTCTTTTATACCCCTGACGACCTGATGTCAGGGAAGGGGCGACGACAGCTGACGCAGGACCCAAGACTTTGGAATTCAGGCTGACTGGGGGCAGCCTGTCAGCAGGATAACCCAAATGTAATGACTGCAACAGTGAAACATGAAGAACATCATACCAGAGAACAAAGATCTGTGAGGCAGCAACACTGATCACTGTACTACTGTGCCCGTTTTATGCTGTATGTGTAACGTTACCTATGCAGTGTGTAAAGCGATGTGAGCGTTTCTCCCAGACTATAACTAACTGTCAATATTATATGTCTGCATTTAATATGGCTAATACTTCCCTGTAGCTTTTGACTTAGTCAACACGTTTTCACTGAATTGGTGAAATGCTATTTATAGGACCCATCCATAAACAGCTCACAATGTGACTTCACGTTAACAAACTTTGTTTTTGTACAGTAAATACAAATCACCTCTTAAGATGGAACTACATGATCACACAAAAAGAGTACAAAGACAGTACAAAGGGTTTTTGGAAGGTTTATCCTGTTACTAACAATGAAAGTTGTTAATCTAAATTTTAATATGACAAACATTTTTATGCCAAGTCTACAAAATTATATGAGGCATCCCTTCATAAACAGCAGCATATTTCCATCCAGAGAGGTAACTGCAAGCAGGACAACTACAAAACAAAAGTAATGACTGAAAAATCACTTAAGTGTACAAAGTAGACCCCTTAGATGAACGTGCTAAAAAATGTCAATCTCCTAAGATAAATATTCTGAAAACATTAAAAAGCTGTGATTCTCTCATAATTATATTAAAAGTCAAAACATTTCAGATATTAAATTTTATGTATTTATTGACCTCTGGTGACCGGGAAAGTCAGAAACCCATTTTCAGTGGAGGCCCGGAGAGAAAAGCTCTACAGTACAATGTTCGGACAACAGAAGGTAAAACAATACTAATATCTAGACATAACATACATTTCATAGAAAAAAATTATACAATCAAATAAAGTGAGTTTAACATTTGTGGTGAATGGTAGAAATATTGGCTGACAAAGCAGTTTAGAGTAGTAACTTGTTTACTAAGCAGTCAATAATTGTGGAAATAGATAATTCTGACTTGTAAGTTATAAAGATGAATGTATAATAAGAAATTCATAGCTAGTAGTGCAAGAAGTGTGGGGATAGCAGACAGGTAAAGAGGTGAGAGGGAGATTACTGTGGAAATTTGGTTTAAGATGTATTGAAGAAAGATTATAGTGAGAGAAAGGTAGAGGTTGATGAGCAGTACTACAGCTAGGTATAGGTGAGAAGTTAATGATCAGGACAGTGTACAGCTAGGTATAGGTGAGAAGTTAATGATCAGGACAGTGCAAGAAGAATGGAAGGTATAACGGAAGCTGGTAAGCACTGTTCTACAATCTACAAAATGTTCTCTGTGTGGTTTCACTTAATAAACTAATGCACTGGCCTTACTTATTTCCATTCCAAAAGATGAATCTAGTAGGAAACCTGAAAAATGCAGTGAATGAAAAAAAATCAGCTTTTAAGATAAACTCCACAATGACAACTTAGACTTCAGAATGCAGACTGATTAAACAACAGTTCTGAATAGCTTACCCATTCCATTTTGGGGTCACTGATGTCAATTAGCCAAACTCAGGTTTAGGGTTTGTGTACAGAATGAATTTTTGTTCAGTACTCACTATCCAGGTCACTGCAATAGTGAATGAATTCTTGTTATACAGGGCCCCCAACCTTCCAAATTCATATTCGGTGCTCATTGTTCAGGGTCAGTCCCACCTTACAAATTCCACAATCATATCCCACCTCATAAATACATGTTTATACTTGTCCATAGTCACCTTTGTTACTTGCTAAATCAAAGTTCTTTGCTCATCCATTAATGGACACCATACTGCTTCTCAATTCCAGGACACGGGATGTTCTTGATCTCCAATTACTGCCTTTGAGGTTTCCATGTTCTCCTTCTGCTCATATTTGATTTACTAATCTAAAAGTTCCACACACATAAATATCTATATATATATATATATATATATATATATATATATATATATATATATATATATATATGTGTGTGTGTGCGTGTGTGTACATACACATATATATACATGCACATACATATATACTCTTTGAAGTAGTTATCTGTGTTACTGCTTATCCAGTTATCAAATGATTAACTAACTAAACCTTGGTGCAAGTCTAGTTACAGATTTACCACACAGACCTTCCCTCTTACCATTCTACTTCTAAACACTAGTAGTAAAAAACGATTGTAAGATAAACATAATTTAAATCTGCTCAATTACTTCAACAGAATATTCAATGAGCACCAAGTTGTCAAATTTAGCCAATTGACTGGACCAAGTTTTCAATTAGGCAAAAAGATAACACTGTATTGAAAAACTGCAGCAAATTCATCCCCAGCATCAAACACAAAAAGAAATGCTTCTGCAGGGAAGAAGGCCCCCTGCATTTCCTCTGTGGGAGACTGTATCCCTAACACTATTGGTTACTTATACATATTAACTATGATATCACACTGACATGGTACAAAATTCTCATGTCTATAATATATTCCCAGTTATAGTAGACAAACCACAACTCTCTCTCAAACATTACTTACAACCACACTCAGTGATTCACACTGCACAAGGACTTTTCAGTTTCTAACTACTTATGCTTTTGCTCACTTGACCATTCACAAAACCCAATTCTGTTCAAAGGGCATATATAAGTCAATTACAAACATTTTGACTATTAGCATGTAAGCAGTTCTGCAGGAAAAAAGATGCATTACACACTGCACAGCAGTAAAGGATGAAGTAAAGGAATTCTATGTTCACCTGTGAGATGAATAACAGCAACTAAAACTTGAATCCTAGTTAAATAACAGATTTCATGCATTTAATTAACGAGCTCTAAAGAAAGTTAATTCAGCAACAGTAGCCTAATAGATGTTCTAAAAACATACCTTAAGTGGAAAATTATGCCTTAAGAGTGCACATAATCATTTAGTTCTACTTGGTTACCCTGTATGAAAACATTGGTATTGTACAGGCTGATGAACATTATGCTAAAAAAAACTGTAGCCAAACAGTGCGGTTGTTTTGGTTGGTCTCACTTTCTGAATACTTAGATTTTATTTACTAAAGTTAAACATCTCAAACTCTGTAGTGGGCACTACATTTAACCAGAACAACATTCTAAGTTCTGTAAGCATCTGGTTAGCACAGACATGTTAAGGTATTGTACTTAACAGTACTGCTGAATTTCAGTTTGCTACAAAACCATTTCTAGAAGTGGCAGCAAAGAAACATAACTAATTATTCATTCTTCATTTTCCAGTGTCACCTTAAAATGAAATACCAACTATGTTTATTGAATAAGCATTAAAAGAAACCCTGTGACTTTCACCATTGTTAATTTTCTTTGGAGCAGGGGGTTGTTAAAAGATCGTCAGGGTATCCATGCCTGTCCATTACACCACAGTCATACCAACAAACTATAGTTCACTTATATTCTGTATACAATTAAGGCACAATGGTGTGCATGCTACAGCTATTACTGCATGACAAAGGATGTTGTGAAGCATGAACCAGCATCTCTGGGCATGTGAGAATATCTGTACCATGCAACCCCAAGTGACTGACTGTACTTATAAAATGAGAACCTGTGTATTCTTGCATGTTAGTAGTTTATGTATAGTCGCCTCACAGTAAGACGCTGTCCAGTTCGATTCTCAGCTAGAGTGTCTTCTGCGTGGAGATATGCGTGAATGGGCATGCTTCAGGCCTGGAAAGCCGGTACGTAAAAATCAACTGCCAATCATTAGCGGACCGGAGTTCTGCTGTGGCGACCCCTAACCGGGAAAAGCCAAAAGACAATCATCAGTAGTTTATGTATAACTAAATGTTTTGTAGCGTTTAATTTAACAAAGTTCCTCTACCCATTTTAACTAAGTGAATGTGCTGTAGAGGTATAACTTTTTTTAATTATATGGAATAATGGTATGACATTTTCAGGGTAGAAATTTTAGGAAGATGTCTGTCTAAATACTGTACCATTTTTTTGTTTGTTTTACAGTCATTTTTGTAAATTACATTTTGGATCTGAGTTGCACAACTTCATTCAGGTGGCTCTGGTGCACAGACAGTGTCTGTGTTGAAAATGTAAGCTCAAATTGTTAAATTTTGGCAGGGGTATAGGAATCTGTTTAAAATAAATATATAAAAGCACTTTTTTTCTGTGTTTAATCAGCTTTTGACATGAACCCTCATGTTTACATTTTCTGAGGTAACTGTCTTTTTTCTGGAGTCTCTCTTTTTGCCACTTCTATGACCTTCCTCTAATTTTATGGTAAATATATGTGGAAAATTACTACAGACTTCTTCCACTGCAGTTTAGTGTTACTGAGTAGAAAAACTGAGCTACCAGGGATGGAGATTTTGAAAGCTGGTAGGTAGAAGGGATCTTTGACTAAATGTGAGTTCTGTGTGGCCTGTACTAGCTTTCTCCCATGTGCACGACAGTACAGCAATATGACTGTTCTGTTTTTCCTACCTATTTTGTAAACAGCTTCATTTGACTCCCACCTCCACATATTCACTGGGGTTTTACCTTAATGAAGGCTAAATTAAACTAACAAGTTATGTTATAACCCAAGCAGACCAATATTATGTAACCTCAATAAAAAGCTGGCTGAAAAAAACAAACCTTCACATATTACTAGTCTCACAGTATAAAATGTGGTGACCGAGACCAAACGCAGGAATATTTAACAAATCAGTTATACTGGGAAGAGGAATGGAATGAAAGGTGTGGGTAAGGACCAAGACATACAAAGCAGATGAACATTTTTGGATTAGGAATAATAATTTAAAATGAGATGAGCATCTTTTTCAGAAAACAAACTGCAAGTGAAACATGTTAATCCACATTCATTGAACAAAAGGACTATACACATAAAATGTCTTGCGTCACAGACTCCCCCCTCCACCACCACCCACAGATCAAGTATTATAAAGCAAGTGAATGACTGTACCTTCGTTCAATTGAATTAATATTTTAAAAAACAGGAATGCAAAATGAAAATGCTAATTACAAACAAATTTGCCTCTATTCCATGAAAGAGGCATTTTAAAAAGACGGAGATAATCAAAAGAAACATTATTAACTTCTTTAATTCTTAAGTAATGCTTCAAACAACAAATATGCAAGCATTCTTTCTTAACAGCATCATCCGTTTCCTCCTTGCATTTACATGACTGAATTCTGCAGCAGCCAGTAGAAGAACTATCACATTGCCAATAACTAAACATGTGCTGCTCTTCATAATCATAGTGATACAACAGCAGGAAACATTCATCCCTTCTTTCTCCAGTACCTGTTTTAGCTACTTTAAGGTTCAGTAAGAGAACTGGATCCTACCTCAGCACTCTGTGCAACAAAGCTAGTCCTGGACAGGACACCAGTCCAGTTCCAGGGCATGTCAGGCATCCTACAAAGTTGCAAGACACACATGTCATGTACACCTACGATTTGCAGGATTACCGATTCACCTATGGCAATTCTATGGGATGTAGCATGAAACCGGAACACACAACAAAAACCCATGAGGAGACAGGAAGGGCATGCAGCTTCACCGTAGATGGCACTGCAGTCAAGACTCAAGTGAAAAACCATGCCCTGAAGGGTAGCAATGGTAATCACTATGCCATTGCACCTCCCTGGTAAGTAAGAGGCAAACCAAAATCCTCATCTGCTTAATGTACCAAATGCCCCCTCCCAATGACCCACTACACTGACTGTGTGTGCTGTGGTATTTGGTATGGATTACGACCTCATAAATGTGCTGTGATCTACTCCATTTTCTTTTCTTTGTTTTTGTCTGCTGACTCAATAGTTTTGCCTCAGTCATCTGTGGTAGGCTAAACATGTCAGGTGCTATAATCTCATAACTTGACAGTGCCTGGAAATGATAACCCTTCAGTCCAAAGACATGGAGACAGAGTATAAGACCACAGATGTTTCATAAACAGCTCAAACCAATTGTCCAAGGAATGTACTCCTGTGTTCTATGATGTGGCTTAAAACATTTTCAGTGTGCAAGTCTGCCTGCAAGGTGAAGCTCCAAAAAGCCGGGACCACTACATAGGCAGTAATCTGGGGACACACAGGAGTAGTGAAAGATGTCAGGATCACATTTTCATCTTTCACAGTCTGACATGCAGGCACATGCTGTACTATCAGAGATATTCTAGGTAAAAACAATGCCCCTTCAACTCTGACTGTCACCATAACGTGAAGAGTTTTGTTGGAAACAGTTGCAGCAAAAGTGTGAGGGGGAAAAATGCTTGCTTGGTAGTACTACTCCTGTAAGATAACAGCCACATAAATTACCTCCTACTTACATCCATTATTAAGCAGCTAAATCCTGTCAAAGTCACATGGCCACAGCCTCTCCACTAGCAGTAGATGAACAGATGAACACAAAGAGGGTAATGAAAAAAAAAGATAGCTTCTCACCTTTGCATTTCGGATCCTTATAACCTTCTCTTCAATAGTAACAATTACATTGGCTCCCTCTGTGCTTTCTCTGCAGAACAAAAAAAAAAAAAAAAAAGAGTAAGAAAACAAAAGGTGTTAAACATACCCTATTTACACAAAAGAAGTTTTCTCAGACACATTTGGATCAAATGGAAAATTTAACACCTGCACTTTGTAGTTGACTAGATATAACCTAAAACAAATAAACCAGAAATGTACAGCACAACATAGATAAGTCATAAATGAGGATTAATCCAGGTTTTTGGTTTAATAGAAACATCAGGTGTTTTTTAGTTGTGCCTTTGCAATTCACTGGTAGACCTAGAAGATTTAGTAGGCAATCTTGACTAATCCTCAGTGCTAAATTACTGTTTTTATGATTTATGAATTAATGATTAAAGATAAAACCTTTAGTATTACTTGTTACACCAATGCTGGATAGTTTATCCCAGAAAGCAAGCAGTTGCACACAGTCTAGAGTACATGGTTTTAAAATTAACATACCAGAAATTAATGTCAGAAGTATCACTCATTGTGCATTCCCGACACATTCAAAGAACACCCAGTATGCATGTTTTGGCTCACAGTAGCACCTTATTTTCGGGAAGCAGAAACACTGTGCATCCTTGTTTGTTTGCGTCTTTCGGCTTTTCCCAGTTAGGGGTCGCCACAGCGGAACTCCGGTCCGCTAATGATTGGTAGTTGATTTTTACGTGCCGAGTTACCAGCCCTGACGCACAACCTTCAACGAAAGTACGCCCATTCATGCACATCTCCACACAGAAAACGCTCTAGCTGAGAATCAAACCGGACAGCATCTTACTGTGAGGCGACAACACTACCGCAGCACCATCACCGCGGGTTTTGTACTGAAAACATCCTATTACCATACAAATCAGAGACCAGAGATCTGGCCATTTGGGTTGATGGCTCCCTCTCCTTTTACCAACATGTGGTGACTAGTTAGGAAATATTTCTATGTTTTACAAATAACTGCCAAAGGCATCTCTTCCAAAACCAAAGAAATCATTGTTCCCCTATATTCTGTCCATGGCAGACTTGTTATAAAATATAATGCACCCTTTGGCATGTATCTGGTTAGGCATGCAAAAACTAGACAAAAAAACAAGATTTTTCTAGGGAAAAAGATCACTGGTCTCAAAAACCTTATATACCAAGGCAGACTGGAGTCCTTGTCCTTGTATTAAGTGTCATACAGGTTCCTGACGGGAGACCTGTGCCTAACCTGCTCTTCCCTTAGGGATCCTGTTCTTTTCATCCTCATTTTCCTTGACAATCAAATTCTGTAGCCAATACTAGAACAAGAGATCTCAATGAATAAATAAAAGTAGGTAGAGGTTTATCACCTAGCACATTTCCTTGCTCTGGAACCCCCTCCCCATGTCAAGAAATGCAATTCCTTATAAAACATAGCTCAGTCATATGGATTGGTGCTCTTACATTCACCCTTGGGCTTGCAGGTGCAACCCTCCTTGTAAAAGGTGGTAGATCCTGAAGGTGGGTTATGACAAAGTGCACACGGCCCTCTAGTCAAAATTGGCTTGTACATCCTATGATCCTATTTTGGTTTGCTTGAAGCACTAATGTACACAGAATAAAACCAAATTCTCTTCTTGTGCTACTAGTACACAAATACTCTACCCTAGACCAGGAGTAGCATTCTAATGCCCTTCACTCTTATCTCATAAGAGATTAAGCCAACACTTTACTCTGCAGAGTGCCCAAATCAGGAGTTTGAGACACCATAATGCAAGTATCAAAACCTAGATATTTTAAGTGCAGTTCTGCAGAGAAAAAAAAGAAAAACTGTGAATGATCGCCATTACACATTAAAAATGTTTCTGTAGGGACTAAGCCCCCCTGTACATCCATACTTCCTCTATATAAACTCTGAAATCAGTGTACCAGAGAGAAGAGAGAATTCTCCACGATATGGACATTTCAAACTTAGACATTTTCCCATAAATACACAATGTTTTTACAGGTTCAATACTCAGACTTGCCATACTTGAGCTTATAAAAGAACTCATTCTGTAGTACTCATTTTGAAGATCCAGCAAGAGTTGTGTTTAAATAAGGCTCTGTAATCACTAGTAAATTATCAACACAAAGGTGCACCTACCACTTAGTGGATTTCACAATTAATGCTTAAGCCTTCAGATTATCTCTGTCCACATTTTCTGGCAACTACTTTATGTCAATAACCACTTCATCACATTTATAGAACTATAACTGGCATCTTCCATCTGTATTGGTTTTAATTTTTTTTTTAAATTGTACAACAGGTTTGCTGCAGAACTCCTAAATATTTTAACGGATTGTTGTCTTGCTTCAATGAATGTATTTGCTGAAAAAAGTGCGAAACAAAGCCACAGTTTAATAATGTTAATACTAGTAATATTATTATCTAGTTAATAAAGACATACTTATTTGTTGACTGAGATGCACCTTTCCTTTCTTAAGCATGAAGTTTGCATGTTCCCAGATATGTGGTGGACCTCATATTTGACTATACGCCTATCCTCTGAATGTGGGTGGTGATAGCTACCTCAGACAAAATAAATGGAAATGCAGTTAAACTGTCTGCAACAGAAGGTGTAAATATGGCAGCAGATGCACACAAACTGCATTGATGTCATTCTATGCTATGCATGGAGGATAAAGTGTAAATCAAATGACAAAGCCTCCTCTACTGTTAGGCATGAGGGGTAGAGCTGCTGAGCTGTCTAGTCCCCACATGAATGCGGTGAGTACTGGATCAGTATTCCATGCAGCAGCTCAAAATGGTTCAAGGTGAATGGTGGACCCTGGCAAGAGTGACCTGTGTCAAAATTCATATTTCTGACATTAAAAATAATAAGCAAGAAGTAGCCATGACTGGGAGGCTGTCCAGTCTGGGAACATAAGGTGATGCCAAAGATAAAATAGCAGGACCTGACAGGAGATCCTCAATAACAGAAAAATACTGGGTTTCTTAAAGGGACAGTCCCTTTAAAAAGCAAATAATATTAATTAGCATTTTTTTAAATATACATATATAAAATGCAAATATTTATGTTTGGAAGGCTTTCCAAAGGGGACTTACCTGCAAGAAAAGGAACTGAAGGATGGCTGTTACTCTTGTGAAGCCTCTGTGCTGCTTCTACAAGAGGCAGCAAGAAAGTACTAATGATTTTCCCCTCTTACTACTAATTTTCTCTCTACAAAGCTGCCCATTCAGTAATCACAGTGGAAGTGTGGGAGAAAGAGATAAAGCTTTTAGATGCTATCTGGTTGTTGTGTCTTGGACAAGGCATAACCCATACATCTTACAGGATATTACAGTACTGGGCATGAACAGATGTATTCAGCCAGTTTAATGTAAATGTACTGCATCTCTGTTCTAAGTAATACCTCATGTTTGCTTGCTGTCTTCGATTTCATAGTCTGGGGTCATGGCTGGAAAGGGTCCTCAAACCAGTTCAATTACCAGGTGAATAAATATTAAATATATAAAACATTGTTATATGACCTGCCCATTGTGACAGACGCATGCATACACACACACGCACACACACACCAACTTCTTTGCTCAAAAATTCTGACCAAAGTGGAAAATAATAGGGTAAAAGGTTCAAAATCAGGATCAATTTTTAAATATCATGTCGATTCTCTTAAAGTTCATTTGAACAACATATTTTGTGTCGGTGTGCATTTTCTGGATAAAAAAGTATGAATCTCTAATGACTGGCATTTACTGACTGTTGCCTTCAGTGATTTATCATAAATGAAAACTGTATGAAGGACAGGGCAAAGTATGAGGCACATGGGAAACCAGTGTTCCACACCAGAGGTCAATTCCTCATTGGGCAGATCCGACCACAAGCTAATCAGCCTAGACATCCAGATCCCACCCCCAGCCCCAATTAGGGAAACCATTGTAAAAAACTTCTCCAAAGCCAACTTCACACTTCTTAAGACAGAAGTGGCAAACTTCATGACACCCATGCAGACGGACAATAGAGGTATGACTGCAGAATCCTACACAAATGCACTTTATAAGCACTTACACGAGTGCATGGATCACGCGATCCCTAATAGAACCAAGATGTTATCCTCCAAAAAAAGGAAGCCAATCTGGTGGTCCTCTGCCATAAACAAACTCTACAACAAAAGAAAGAAACTGTTGCAAAAAAGAGAGTAAAATCCCATGACTGGAGGAACTCCCTGGTAAACCTCAGTAAGAAGCAGAGATCCCTCATAAAATCCTCCAAAGCTTGTTACGAAAACTAAATTGTCACTGACTCTAAAGACAACCACAAAGCATTCTATAGCTATGTCAAGAATCTTAATGGGAACACTCAGATCTGCTCTGAGTGACAGCACAATGACACTAAATACACAGAACCAACTGATATTGCCAACATCCTAGCAGATAAGTTCAGTGCTAACTTTACCCCCTCTCTCACCCCCTAGAGGGCCCATCTCTATACTGGAAGAATGCAAAGTTCCTATAATCATGGCTGCACAGGTAAAAAACACACTCTCCAAAGCCAAGAACGCAGCATCCATGGGACCTGACAATATCCCAGGCTGCGTTCTACACAAACTACAGAATGAACTGGCACCCTACCTAAGTACCATGTTTAATCATAGCCTCACTTCAGGCTTTGTACCCACTGAATGGCGCACCGCGACAGTTATCCCACTCCACAAAGGGGGAGCCACTACGGACCCCAGGAATTACCGCCCCATTAGCCTGACGAGCCTGGTCTGCAAGGCCATGGAACAATATCATTGTGGAACTCATAAACAAAGACATTGGTAATCTCCAAACTCTGGACCCTACCCAGTTTGGATTTGTAAAAGGCAGATCATGTCTCCTAAACCTGACTGACTTCTTTGAAGCAGTCACCAAAGCCATAGATGAGGGTAAAATGGTTCACACAGCTTATCTAGATCTCGCCAAGGCTTTCAACACCATCTCCCACTCTGGAATTAAAGATAAGCTCACTAAACTAGGTATAAATCCTTATGTCACAAGATGGGTTGCCAACTGGCTCACAGACAGAACCCACACTGTGAAAGTAGCGGATTCCAAATCCGGCATCAGACCAGTGACAAGTGGAGTACCACAGGGTTCAGTCCTAGGTCCTCTCCTGTTTGGTATCTACTTCTCTGAAGTGGAGGCCAGCACAGAAGGTCTTTGGCTAACAAAGTCTGCAGATGTCTGCAAACTAGGAGCCATAATCGAAACTCCTAACGATGTGGACAAACTACAAAAGGGCCTCACTGAGACAGATACCTGGTGTCAAAGCCATGGCCTGAAGCTCAATGCCAAAAAGTGTATCGTCATCCCCTTTGGTAAAAACTGTGTACCCATGAACAACCACATAGCTGGTAATCTACTTAATGCCATAAATGTGATAAAAGACCTTGGGACACAGGTGGACAGTAGTCTCTCCTTTGATAATCACATTGCCACAGTGGTCAGGAAATCCTTCTACGTGGCTCAACTCATCACAAAAGGATTCTCATCCAGAAAAAAAAAAGAGGTCATTGTTCCCCTCTACTCATCACTCATTAGACCCATTATAGAGTACAACGCCCCTTTTGGTATGTACATCACAAGACATCTACAACTGGAAAGAACACAGAAATACCTCACAAAGAGGATTACTGGCCTCAAACAGATGCCCTATGCAGACCGTCTCAAAAAACTACAGCTTTACTCCATCGCATATCGCCTACTCTGGGGCGATCTCTGCCTAACATACAAAGCTATGTCAAACCCAGAGCTGTTGGACATGCTCCACTTAAAGAAATCCCAATCCCTCTGAGCTACACGATCTAGGGACCTAAACCTTGTCACCACAATAAACAGAACATGCTGGAGGGATAGATTCCTGTCCCAGAGACTTCCCATAGTCTGGAACAGACTACCTATCTATGTCAAACAGAGCTCCTCATTAGCTCTCTTCAAGAAAAATCTTTATGATTGGATGGGAAATGGGAAATTCACCCCGGGGATCACTTCTTTGGCTCTGCTCGACAGGGGCACAGGAAAATAATTTTCTTGGGTGGCGAAAGCCAGGGTACATTTTTTGGCTAGGCTTGTATGGGCCCTAGGGCCGATAGCCTAGTACCTACCTATGAACAATCAGTGACCATTGAGAGCTGTATACAGAGACAGCTGAACACATATACATAGACGCCCTGAGGCTGTTATTAAGTAGATGAATACATAGGTTCATAGGCAGGTAACTAGGCTATTGGCCCTAAAGGCCTATATAAGCCTAGCCAAAAAGGTACCCTGGCTTTCGCCACCCAAGAAAATGATTTGCCTGTGCCCCTGTCAAGCAGAGACACAGAAGTGATCCCTGAGGTGAAATCTTGACGAGTGGATGGGTAACAAAGTTCACTCCAGGGATCATTCCAGTTGCCCTACTGGATAGGGGCACTGTGAACTAATGGGCAGCACGGTGCCCGTTTTTTTTTTTTTTTGTCTAGGCTTGTAAGGGCTCCAGGGCCATTGGCCTAGTACTCACCTATGAACCTAAAATGATCCAAACTGACAGCTACACACAGAGACTTGAAATAACCTAAAATAAAGGTTATCCGTGCTAAGAAGCATGGCACATCCTGTGCTTCTACTAAGTACTGTCTGGCTTTGCCTCATCTTTATAGCTCCTTCAGCTTGGAAAACACGAATGCTTTCAGAAATCATTTTCTCTAAGCCGCTTCTCTATCAGATTGTCTCCTACAGACATGAGACCTAGACACAAAATTGCCAAGCATACATCTGTTTACCAGAAATACGTCTTACAATATTCAATATGCTTTTTCATTTACTTGTGTTCTCTTAAAACTTGTTACTATATTAAGCCAACGGCCTTAACCCGGACTTTTCCCTATGCAAGAATGAGAAAAAACACACTAATTTTTCTTTTGTTATTCTTTTAACCAGATTTTTCATCTTCATTTTTTACACTGCAGTGCCCCAATTTCTTAAAAATAAACAAGGAGAAAGAGAGAAGGGAGAGAAAAAAAACAAACAAAAAAAGGAGAACCTATTTACATTAGTATTGTCATTACTCTTTAAAAAATAGCTGAGTAAAGTTTACTTTATAGCATGCAAAGAAAAGCATGCACTATTAAAATAGTACCATTAAGAAAACAATTGTTCCACTTGCAGTTAACTTTCTCCCTCCTCTTCCCCTCTCGAGTATTTTTCTGAGCATTAATGAAATGAAGTGGGGCATAATGAAATGAAGTGGGGCATATGCTTTAGAGTCCCCTCCAAGCGTCCAATATTTCCTATTTTGTTCTATTCCTGCTCATCTCCATCTCTCATTGCTGTCTCTGTAAATAGGTTCTCCTGTTTTTTTTTTCTCCTTGTTTCAATGTACTCTTGATTCTTCTAGTGGACTCTTGTGTTCTTCCTTCTCTCAAGCATTTTCCACCGAAACATTGAAAAATATTTCACTGGCACAGTTTTCTCAGTAGTCTATTACCATAAGAACAAGAAGCAGAATATTCTTCTGTTTCACAGCTCACCTTTTGTTGGACAAACTTTTGTACTTCTTCCTTGGCATGTACGTCATCAAAAATTATATTTGTCCCTTCAGGGAAAAATATTTTAAAGATAGCCTGGTACAGCAGTTGGAATCCAATGCCTGCTTCTGAACATTCCGTCAATAATGGAATGCATTTACTCTTCTTCTGCCTGGTGTACAATCAGTAGTCATTCTCCATAAATCTTCTACCGTCTCCCACTTTTAGTATTTTGTCATTTTGCCACAGTTTTGTCAGAATCAATAGCTTCTGTTGATAAGATTGCATCTTTATTATTAAAGATCTAGGCTGCTTTCTCATAGCCAGGTTTGGAGCACACACACCATGTCCCCTTTCAATTAACAATTCCTGTTGTGGAATACCAGTCCAGTTGCTTATTTGTGTTTTTATAAAATTAATACAGTCTGTTCCTTCCAGCTTCTCTGGTATAGCAGAAAATATCAAGTTTTCCCTGCATGCTCTGTCTTAATTCTATTTTTTGAAACATCTTTTATTGTGCAGTGTGATGTACAGCCAGCCTATTCTTCATTTTGACCCCTGAGTTTTGGAGATTTATCATGATATCCGAACATCTGTTTAAAGCGCTTTACCGTGTTATCTGAATATCTGTTTAAAGCTTCTTCCATTTTTTCCTGCCTTTTGTTTGAGTTGATATACTCCATCACCGTTTCATTTATTTTAATCAGGTGTGTGTGCAGCTGCATTATACTTTACTCTAGGTTACTGGAATTCATGCTTGAAGCTTGCACTGCTTTTTGCCGAACAGATGCAGCACTTTTCCCAGTCAGTGTTTTTTCATCACTTTTTGTAGCTGATTTTCCTTCAGGTCCTCTGTATTTCTTTTTTCCTGGCTTCCAGGCAGTGCACTTACTAGCCAGTTACTGAAATATACCCTGAAATTTATGTCCACTGGCTTTGCATACTAAGTTTTTGTTTTCACACAGACAGAGAGAGATAGAGAATAGAGAATACTCAAATGTATAGTGTAGCCATTGAGTCCGTCCACAACTTATAAGCTGATATATAGGTTTGGATTGCTGTAGTATGGCTTACAGAATGCTGTAATGTTGGATAATATTGGAACATCATTGTTTATTGACACTTTTCCTAACAATGCCATCTAATGGCCAACCTCTCTTTCTTGTCAGAATGCCAGTTTCTAGCCCACTCCAGTATTTTTGGCTAAATTATTTGCCTTATTATATTTCTAATTTCATCATACTTTATACAGAAAACATGGTAATTTATAGATCAGGACAATCCACTTCTCTTCTTAAAAGACCTGCTACAGAAAAAAAACATCTAATCTCATTAATTGGTTACTTCACAATAAACTGCTACTGTGTGTCAAACACACAAAAACTAAGCTATTTGGAACACCCCAAAGACTTGATAAAAACTCCTCCATCTGGGCCATTTCATTCAACAATAAAGGATACTTGGAAGTCCTCCTGGTTTACAGATGCCTAAGAATTTGATTAGACCCCATTCTCAACTCCCAACACAACATCCAGGTCACTAAAGCCAATGTGAACCAACTCCTCTTATGGATTAAAAATATTTTCCCACTTCTTACTACCCTGAGGTAGGTAAGCAATTGGAAAGGAAAGGTTCTTCTTTCACAACTTTAACATGAACTTCTCCCAATTGCCCCTTCATCAAAAATTAACCTCTCTCCACCTCAGTCTACCTTCAACAATATCTGTAGAGCCTTAACATTATCCCCTAGAAGAGAGTGCAACTATACTACTCTTGCCAAAGAGAAGCAGTTACCCATTTCAACATACAAATCTCCTATTAGGGTCCATTATCTTTCTCCTGTTTTGTTTGTACTCACCTAAAGCACTTGTCATATAACCTGAGGTCACACACTGCCTCCACACTATCCCTGCACATCCCAAACAGCAAACACAAGTAAACCTAACTTTCTCTCTCAAGCCTTACCCCCAAAGTCTGTGAATTCATCCCTAAACACAAGTAATACACAGCCTTTCCCTAAATTCAGAAAGGAGCTGAAAGCAGACATCTTTAAGCAAGCAAAATATAAATGCCACAACTGGTAATATCACACGGAACTGACATGTTTCTAATACTCCAATGGAGTTTTTCATGATTTTCCTATCATTATACAAATCTCCAAACAAGTAATTCCATTTGCAAAAAATGACCACCTTCCACTGATGTTGAATATTATAAGGATGACCCTGACTAGACCAGGAATTCGTAACTTATGCTACTCATTTCATATTCTAAATATTATGTGGTGTGATACGCAATCCAAAACGTACTTCCAATGTTCATTTGCTATGCTAATAGTGTGTTCTTCCTTTTTATATACTGTTAACTATTGCTCCATCAGCTGAGCTGGGCCTGAAAATGGTCCTTCTAGATCTGTGCTCTAACCCAGTCAAATGAATATATAAACAAAAGGCTGCTGACAGTACATCTAAGCTAGACTGGTTAATGAAATGTTGTAACAGGTTTACAAAACAATTAAACCATTTTTTTTTATTATATTTACTGCGACTTATAAAACCCAGTTTAAAACCCAAAATCTGATGAATCCCATCACTGTAGAGAGCAGCTTGTGCTAAACAGTTTGCCATTTTTACTTTGGTAACATGGTTCAAGAGATATGAGCATCTTTAAGTGTAAAGATTTAACTTGATTTTGCCAAAAGGATCGGAATACAGCCTATCCACTGGACGGCCACAACACTGGAGACATTTGCCTCTCACTAAGAGGGATCTTGTAACCACGAGTAAAGACTCCTGGAAGAACACAGACCGGAAGATGACATGGAGTACCCAGAGTCTACTTTTGGACTTGCTCAAGAAAAGTACAGTTTTGTACCTACCATAAATGTAGATGTTCGAGGATCCACATTGCTGCAGTCATAACTTGTGGGTAGTCCGCTGTCCTCAGTCGGCCCGAATACCAAAGAGTTAGGCTGGCGTCGGTCATGGGCGCCCGGAGCTGACGTCAGTACATAGTAGTACTTATGCGCATGACCGACGCCATATCCTCAGTCTTTCTTGCCCCAGATGTCAGAAGGCCTTAAAAAAGAAAGGCCAGAGCCAAAACAGTAAATACCCAACAACCACGAGTGAGAAAATAACAATTATCCCAAAGGAGTAACAGTAACCCCAACCTACAGAGGGGAAGGAGGGAGGGAAAATAGGACTGCAGCAATGTGGATCCTCGAACATCTACATTTATGGTAGGTACAAAACTGTACTATGTTCTTCGTCTCACATTGCTGCAGTCATAACCTGTGGGTAGAATCCCAAAGCAAAGGAAAAGGGAGGCTGGCAAACTAAAAAGCATGAGGAGCAGCTAATATGCCCTGTAGGACTGCAGTGGCAAACCCAGCCCTACACTTGGAATAAAGAGGGAGATGGTAATGCTTAGTAAAAGTGTGAACTGAACTCCAAGTAGCTGCCTCCAAAATATCCTTAGTAGCTACCCCCCTCAAAAAGGCAGTAGATGTGGCAGTAGCCCTAGTGGAATGAGGTCTGATCCCAGCGGGAACAGTCTTCCCATGATGAGAATAACAAAAAGCAATACATTGACCAATCCACTTAGAAATAGTCTGCTTTGAAACAGCTTTCCCTTGAGAACCCAAGGCAAAGGAAACAAATAACTGTTGA
This sequence comes from Protopterus annectens, assembly GCF_019279795.1. Classification (NCBI taxonomy): domain Eukaryota; kingdom Metazoa; phylum Chordata; order Ceratodontiformes; family Protopteridae; genus Protopterus; species Protopterus annectens. The sequence continues at coordinate 479,726,203 of NC_056737.1, read as the reverse complement.
GTCTGTCTGAACTCTTTAGTTCTGCTCAAATAATAACGCAGCTGCCTGTGGATATCCAAAGAATGCAAGACTTTTTCCCTCCTATTTTGGGGATCAGCATAAAAAGTAGGCAAATGGATAGACTGGTTCTAGGCCACATTGGAAATCACTTTTGGCATAAAAGTAGGGTTAGTACGCAAAGAAACTCTATCCTTATGGAAAATCAGAAAAGGTTCAACAGCCATGAGAGCCTGCAATTCAGATACCCTCCTAGCAGAAGTAATGGCCAACAAAAAAGCAGTCTTCCAAGACAAAAACTTCAATTCAGATGTAGCTGCAGGTTCAAAAGGAGGTAAAGTAAGCTTCTCCAACACAAAATTGAGATCCCAGGAAGGAGTAGGAGCTCTACGTGGGGGTCTTATATTCTTTGCCCCCCTAAGAAATTGCTTAAACAAAGGGTGAGAAAATAAAGGAGGGTCACAATCATAGTGAGCAGAAATGGCTGCAGCATGAACCTTCACAGAGGAGAAAGACAAACCCTTGTCTAGTAATTCAGTAAGGTACTGTAGTGTAAAACTCAAATTAGGCACTGAGACATCAAAGCCCTTTGTTGTGCTCCAAAGAAAAAATCTCCTCCATTTATCAGCATAAACTTTTCTTGTGCTGGGCCGCCTGGCTTCCAAAATGACATCTAAAACCTGCTGAGGAAGCTGAGACCCCACAGGCTCTAAAACAGAATATGCCAGGCTGTTAGATGCAGGGACTGCACCCTGACATTGAGCAAATGATTGCTTGACTGGGACAACAAGTGAGGAAGCTGTGGCAAAGGCCAAGGAGGCTCCTGAATTAAACTCCTCAGCAGAGGATACCAGTGTTGTCGTGGCCAATCTGGTGCTATCAGAATCATGCAAGGCTTGTCCCGCCTGACTTTCAAGAGTACCTTGGGAAGGAGAGGCAGAGGAGGGAAAGCATAGACGTGAAGGTTGTTCCAACTGAAAGATAGAGCATCCACTTTCCAAGCTTTTGGGTGAAACATCTTTGTGCAAAATTTTGGTAGTTGGAAATTTAGAGGAGAAGCGAACAGATCTATGTCTGGAGTTCCCCAAGCCACTGTCAACTGTTGGAATACCTCAGGATCCAATTTCCACTCGTGGGGATCCACAATTTGTCTGCTCAATACATCTGCTAGGGAGTTCTGTGCTCCTGGCAGAAACCGTGCTTGAAGAGTGATGTGCAAACTCAGAGCAGTTTCCCACAATATCATTGCTTGTCTGCAAAGAGGGTAAGAATGGGTCCCCCCCCTGCTTGTTGATGTACCACATGACTGTTGTGTTGTCTGTTCGAATCAGCACCTGTCCTGGTTGAAGTAGGCCTTTGAAAGCCATCAGGGCAAACTGGACTGCTAACATCTCCTTCATGTTGATATGCAAATGCTGTAGTCTGGGAGGCCACGTGTCTTGAATCCATTTCCCATTGAAGTGTGCTCCCCAAGCCAAGTCTGAGGCATCCGTCGTTATGATCCGACTCGCCTCTGGTCGGGTCACAGAGCGCCCCTTGTTTAAGTGACATTCCTGCACCCACCACAAAAATTCCTTCTGGATGCAAGGTATTATCTGAATGATAGTGTCTAAATCGTGGCAGTGTTGAGTCCATACACTTTTGAGATACCATTGTAGCTTCCTCATATGCAGTTTGGCATTGGGAAGTACTAGAATGCAAGATGCCATGAACCCCAAGGCTTGAAGGACTGTCCTTGCAGTCAGCCTGGACAGTACTGATAATTGCTGGAAGTATAGGTGAAGAGTTCTTTGTTTGTCCGGGGTCAGAAAAGCCATCTGAGAAGCTGTATTCAGTCTCACACCCAGAAAGCACATGTCCTGAGAGGGTACTAGACTGGACTTTATTTAGTTCACAGAATACCCCAGGCACCTTAAGACTGCCATTACATACTGTAGATGCTGAAGTAACTTGTCTTTGTCTTGAGCCAGAATCAGGCAATCGTCCAGATAAGGATAAATTTGTATTCCCCTCTGTCTGAAGAAAGCTATTACAGGAGCCAGTACTTTTGTGAACACCCTGGGCGCAGTAGATAAACCAAAGGGCAATGCAGAGAACTGATAATGAGAAGTACCAGCCCGAAATCACAGGAATCTCCTGCAGCTGGGCCTGATAGGAATGTGAAGATAGGCCTCTTTGAGATCCAGAGTTACCATCCAATGATCTTTGCCAGGAAGGCAGAAGTTGTTGTAATGTTAACATCTTGAACTTTGGAATGTCTAGGTAGGTATTGAGAATGGACAAATCCAGAATTGGCCTCCAAGTGTTTCCTTTCTTTGGCACTAGGAATAGACGGGAATAAAACCCTAGGCCTACTTCTGACGGAGGTACCACCTGGATTGCTCCCATCTGTAAAAGCAAAGAAATTTGTTCCTGAGCCTCCAACCTTTGCTGAGGAGGTACATCTGGCATGCCTTTGAAAGGAGGAAAAGTGTGAAAATAAAACTTGTAACCTTGATTTATTATTTCCACCACCCATTTGTCCTGGGTGACCAAATGCCAGTTTTGTTTGAAAAGTGCCAACTTTCCTCCTAGAGGAGCTGCCAGAAAAGAAGGGTCTGGCAGCTGAAGATACAGGTCATTGGGTTTGTTTACGAAAAGGCTGATCCCTGCCCTCACCTGAAGACTGTGCAGGAGAACTCCAAGTCCTAGGCCTGAAAGAACCCTAAGCGTGAGCCCTGCCCCTACCACGTCTAGACCTGCCCTTAGACTGAAAATCCGAAGAAGGGTAGGACCATCCTCTAGCAGGCCAATTCCTGCTACACTTAGGGGGCTGCACTTGCAAAAAATCCTTAACCGTCTGCATAGACTTAGCTTTATCTTCCATCTTTTTCAAAACTGACTCTACAGGGGAACCAAAAATAACTTCAGATTGAAGAGGAGCATCCAAAATCCGAGCTTTAACATGCTCTGACAATTTTTGATCCTTAAGCCAGGCATGTCAACGAATAACTGAACCAGCAGCAGCCACCCTGGATGAAGCCTGAAGAGCATCGAAGCCACACTGCAAGGAATGTTTACCAACTTGATCAGAAGCATGAACCAACTCCTGCAATTCCTTACACTCTATACCCTCAGATAAAGCATCTACCTTAGATTTCAATTGACCCAACAAAAAGTTCTGGTACTTCAGCATATGAAACTGGCAATTTAAAGCCCTCATAGCTAGCGTAGAAGAGGTGTACACTTTTTTCCCCCACCTATCCAACGCTCTAGAATCTTTATCCAAAGGAACTGGATTCTTAACCAGAGAAGCCCTGACACCCTTCGGCCCTTGAATAATAGTTTCTGGGTCAGCTCTAGGACTCTTATACAAATATTTATGTGCCTCTGGAACTCTGTAATACCTGTCTGGTTTGACAGGGGCAGGGGGTAAAGAATCAGGATTAAGTGAAGCTTCAGAAAAAACATCCTGAACAACATCCAAGACAGGGGGAATAGCCAAAGGCCTATGTTGTGGCAAAAACATAAATTCCCTAAGCCTTTTTCGAGAATCTGAAAAATCCTGACCTTCCCACTTAAAATGTTCCCTCATGGAATGCAAAGTTTCAGAAAAGGAAAAATCCTCTGGAGGAGAAGCAGAAGGACAGGAATCCTCTGCATCCGAATCTGAATAGGGAGGGAAATCCTGAATATCCTCAGCTGAGGACTCAGAGTAGTCTGAAGAATGCTCCATTCCCTCTAATCTGTCTCCACCCTAGGCCTCTTCTCAGGAGGGGGCATAGAACCCCTAATCAAAGTAATCAAATCCTCTGCCATTTTCAACATATGTTTTTTAGGAACAGAACCTGAAGAACTAGGGCTATGGCCAGTAACAGAAAGACCAGGTTTAGCTTTAGTATGGCCTTTAGTCACTGAGGTAGAAGGCCTAATAACCTTTTGTAAGGATGGAACTACAGATACCTGAGAAGCACCTTCGGCCTGGCCTAGCTCCTGTGAAGCCAACTCCTGTAAAAGCAAAGGTTCCCCCTGGGATTCAGCCGAAACTTCAGCTGGATCCACAGATTCAACCGTAGGTTCCAAAGAACCGGCGTCCGCAACGGACGACTCGTCCGGTTTAGACCTTAAAGATTTATCTTTTCGCTTTTTAGCGGTAGCGGGCGTCGGAGGATCCGACGGCATGTTGTAGTTACACCGCTTACCGAAAACAAGCCTGGCACAGTCTAATCTTCGTTTAATGGTGCGCTTATTAAATCTAGCGCAAAAGCGACACCCGACTACGTGTTCAGGCCCCAAGCAAGGAATACAGAGAGAATGATAGTCCCTATGAGGTATCTGTTTCCCACAAGAAATACAATTATTAACTTTTTCTGACATCCGGATTAACTGAGGCAAGAAAAGACAAAAAGTTTCCCCAACGGGGTACTTAGCCCAACTTGGTCTTCGGTCTGAAACTCGATAACTGAAAATTTCAGAACGCCGAACGGCACTTGCAAACGCTGCTTCTGCTTCGGACCACGCGGCAAGAAAGACTGAGGCTATGGCGTCGGTCATGCGCATAAGTACTACTACGTACTGACGTCAGCTCCGGGCGCCCATGACCGACGCCAGCCTAACACTTTGGTATTCGGGCCGACCGAGGACAGCGGACTACCCACAGGTTATGACTGCAGCAATGTGAGACGAAGAACATCATCAGAAATATGATCTTCCAAGATGGTTGCACAGTGAACAACAGCTTAATTTCATCATGTGGAGACAGAAACAAAAGAAAAAGGAGTGCCATTGAAGCTGTTATTTGGGTAATATTCAGTTACTGGTTAGTAAGTACACTGCCTGGATGCCAGTGAAGAAATGTAGAGAACCTAAAAGAAAATTAACCAGAAAAGGTGAAAAGAAAACACTATCTGGGAACAGCAAAAATCAGTTCAAACATCAGCTTCAGTTCTAGAGATGGCTTACAGTAATTTAGAGGAAAAATAAATCAAAAGTAATCAGAGGTAATTAATATAAATGAAACACTGAAATAATATATCAACTTAAATAACAAAAGGCAGGAAATGCAAGCTTTAAGTAGATGTTCAAATGAACTAATAAAACTGCAAAAATTAGAAGGTGCAATGAAGAAAAAGCTGACTGATTATGAGGCTACTCAAGAAGAAGCGGTTTCAAAAAAAATAGCGCTAGAAGACAGTGTTCACAAAGAAAACCTTAGATTTTCTGCTGTATCGCAGAAATTGGAAGGAACAGACTTAATTTCATGCAAGCACAAAATAAGCAATGAAATGGTGTCCCACAACAGGATTTATTAACCGAAAGGGCACATTGAGTATATACTCCAAACCTGGCCACGAGAAAGCAGCAAAGTCCTATATTATTAAAGATGCAATCATACCAGCAGAAAGATTTGATCCTGATAAAAGCTATGGCAGAATGGAAAAGTATTAATCTTGAAGACAACAGTGTGTTTGTGGAAAATAATTTTTCACTGTACACTAGGCAGAAAAGAAACACATTTATACCAGCAATAAGGGAATGTAGACTAAGGTGAGAGATTCAATCTGCTGTATCCAGCCATCTTCAGAGTATCTTTTTTCCTGGAGGATCAAAGACATTATTCTATTTCCAAACAAGCTAATGAGGAAACAAAGCTTATCCAACAAAAAAATGAGCCAGCAAGCAGAGGGGACTCTGCTACTCATTCTTTTAACAAAGCTCATACAAAAACTTTGCCACTGAAACAGTTTCCAATGTTCCAAAGGAAAATACTTGAGACAAAAAAGCACAAGAATTAACATGAGAAATCAGGAGTTTCTCAAACCAGAGTCTAATGTTCAGAGATGAAGATGATCAGGAAGACCACCAGCAACACTGAAATTAGAGAATAAATTGCAGACTATGAAACATCACATTTGCGAAACATGGCTTGCAAGAAAACTAGCTGAAAAAGACTGAACTTCTGTTGACTTTGTTAAATTTGTGGGTGGACTGTAGAACAGATACCCCACTTTATGTCATTAATGTTTAAGAAGACACTAAAAGGGAAAAAAGTAACTAAGTAAAACAATTTTTGTTCTTAATAGTACTTGTATAATACATTTCATGATACAAACTGCATGTCATATCGTAAAGCAGTTTTGTAAGGTGTGCAGTCAGGAGCATGTTAAAATGTGTAGGTATGGGGGTGTCTTTTCAAAGACTGATACTTGTGTTAAGGATACAAGTACATTTTTAGATGCAAGTACAGGTCTTACAGTATAACAAGAAAAGAAAGACTGAACAGAAACAAGTTTAAGTTAATATAATGCTGAGCTCTTGGTCTGTTGGAGTGAAAAAGTGTACCGATTATATTACATGTAAAACCAAGATGATAATTTCCCTTGTTTTTACAAGGGTGGGTGTCTAGTTTAATGATTAAGGTATTTTGTTTAAGCTATAAGCAATTTTTGTAACCATGTAGGGATGAAAAGTAAACAAAATGATGACAGCCATGAAAAATGCTAAGCTTCTTGCATGTGCAAAAATATTACCTAGTTTTTTTTTTCAATCAGCAAATGCTCTCAGTGAGAGGCAAAAAATCTGCAGCTGAAGGCAGTTGACAAGGGGAACACTATACGTTCTGTTTTGAGTGAAATTAACAAAGATTCCTTCATGGATCTGTACATTAGCTTTTTTTTTTTTTTTTTTTTTTTTAAACTCGCTGCTTACTAATTTACATGGAAATGAGTTGTTTGCACCTGCCAGCAATTAATCTAGAGATTTCTGAGCATTATTTGCAGAGGGAAATGCAAAATTATTTAAAAGTGCAATGGCAAACATTTTGGTGGAAACTAAACTTTGAAATTATGGGAAGCATATAAGAGATATTAGCCTCCCCAACAGCCTTATTACTTTAATGCATTTAATAGAACAGTGCATAATTTAGTTTTATTTAATGGTAGCCAATACACTTTTTCTTATGACTGAAGAGGTACTGTTTTCTGAAAGCATTCAATTGTTTTTTCATATCTGGGAGAAGAGCAGAGATTTAAAAAAAAAAAGGCAGACAGCAATTTGTGCAAATGGGAACACAGGCTGTATCATGCTCTTTAGCATGGCCAACCTTAATTTTAGATTAGGTTTTGCCTGTGGATACAGCTCTTGATTTGTGGCATTTGTTCCTATCTGGAGTGTTAAACTTCATTTGTTGAAAATGTACATAGTTGTGTGTTTTTGCTGGAAGTTAAGAGGGGATGGAGGTGTTATGAAAATTTCGTTTATTTATATAATATTTGTTTACTGGGAAAGTCTGACTTGGAACAAAGCCAATTTTCAGTGGAGGCCCAGGGAGAAATGCTCCAGACACATGCCTTTGTAATGTAGGAGGAAACTGGAGCACCCGGAGGAAACCCACATGAACGCAGAGAGGACATACAGACTCTGTATATAAGGCACCCCAGCCGAGAATCGAACCAGAGAACCTCTTGTTGTGAGGTGACAACACTATCGTTGCACTACTGCGCAGTCCAAAAATGTATTTTTTTTTGTTTGATAGTTTTCATTAAAGCAAAAAAATTCTTGAGAAATGTGACATAGGTTCAAATGGACATGGGAATATGTCTAAAAGATCAGTCTGCAAAACATTAATGGGTGCATACAAGACAGACGTTGGAAATAAAATTTCAAGAAACTGTCATGTAAAGTGGGAAGAATGGATTTTTAGCATAATGGCTGCTCTATCCATAGTATCTTATAATGTAAATGTTTTTACAGGTATAGACAAAAAGGAAAGAGCACTGAATTACCTTAAGAAATGCAGAGTACAAATATCAATACTGCACGAACACCTGGAAAGAAAAGAGTATGTGAATTTGACAAAGAAAGGATTTCAAGATGGCTACTCAGCAGACTATCTGGGACAAAGGAAACAGGGAGTAATAATACGGACTGATAGAGGGACAAAAGTGGAAAATAAAAAGACAACAATGTTAGACTTGTGGTAGTAAGAGGCTACTGACAAGGGAGGAAGAATACACTGGCCTGTATTTACATTCCACCAAAAAATTGCTATTATGGAGTTTAAGCAAACTTTGGGAGAAACAGTCAGCTTTCAGCAGAGAATATTAATAATAGGTGGTGACCGGAACTTGATTTACAATAGTGAGGATGTTATTGGGGTCCTTAGAAGGGAAAGTATAGCAAAAGAGGGTTAAATGTCTGAAAAAAAAATTATGAACATATTTTGTATGCAAGATGTGAATTCACTACTAGGTACTTGGATAAAATTTTCATATCCCCAAAGATAGAACAGATGGGCTAGATTGGACAGAAAAGTACAGTTTTGTACCTACCATAAATGTAGATGTCCGAACAGGATAGCATCTGCAGTCATAACAAATGGGTTGTCCTGTCGTCAGGCAGCCCTTCGGTCGGCCGGATTCCAAAGTCTGGGTCCGGCTTCGGCTGATGTCGCACTTCACCCGACGTCATCTCTGCTGGTCTTCGGGTATAAAGGCATCAGCCGACGCCATTTTCCTCAGTGTTTCTTGCCCCAGATGCCAGTTGCCCTCTTGGTAAGCTAAATTTTGGATAAATGCCAATGTTTCCAAAAAAGTAGAAGGCAAACACAAAAAATAACAATGTATGTACATATATACAAACAAATACACCATAAGAGACTCCCCAGCTAGCTATTAGGAGGGTAAATACCCTAGGAGTACCACAGAGGGAAGGAGGGTGGGTAATCCTGACTGCAGATGCTATCCTGTTCGGACATCTACATTTATGGTAGGTACAAAACTGTACTATGTCCTTCAAGGATGCATCTGCAGTCATAACAAATGGGTAGAATACCATAGCCAAACTAGGGAGGAGGAAGAAGAATTATGGTGTAGTTAGGATCCCTTGCAGTACAGCAGTGGCAAACCCTGCTCGGGATCTAGAGTATAGAGGTAAATTATAATGCTTGGCAAATGTATGCACGGAGGTCCAAGTAGCCGCCTCAATAATGTCCTTGGTTGCCACTCCTCGTAAGAAAGCTGTGGTAGTGGCTGTAGCCCTTGTAGAATGAGGTCTTATGTTCTGTGGAATTGGTTTTCTGTGGTAGGAGTAACAGAATCTTATGCAATTTCCTATCCATTTGGAGATTGTCTGTTTGGAAATTGCTTTTCCTTCCTTCCTGTTGCATAGGCTACTAAAAGCTGGTCAGTTTTTCTGTCACCTTTGGTTCTGTCCAGGTAGTAGCGTAACTGTCTATGTACATCCAAGGTATGCAGCAGTCTTTCCCCTGTTCTGTGGATTGGGAAAGAAGGTAGGTAGGTGGATTGCCTGGTTTAAAGACACTCTGGATACCACCTTAGGCATAAATGTAGGATTAGTTCTCATGGACACCCTATCTTGATGGAAGATTAGGAAGGGTTGTACTGCCATTAAGGCCTGTAGCTCAAACACCCCTCCTTGCTGAAGTAATTGCCAGTAGGAAAGCAGTTTTCCATGATAGGTGTTGAAGATCTGCTGTTGCTGCTGGTTCAAATGGAGGGAGTGTCAATTTTTCTAGCACAAAGTTCAAGTCCCATGCTGGTAATGGTGGTTTCCTAGGAGGTTTTACATTCTTGATCCCTCTGAGGAACTGCCTGAGTAGAGGATGCGAAAAGACAGGTGGATCGAAGCTGTATTCTGCTGAAATAGCTGATGCATGTATCTTGATGGAGGAGTAGGACAGGCCTGTATGTAGAAGCTCTGCCAAGTACTCCAGGATGTTAGCAATATCTATGTTCGACACATCTTTTCCTCTTTCAGTACTCCAAATGACAAATCTTTTCCATTTTCCTGCATAGTTCCTTCTGGTTGAAGGTCTGCGGGCTTCAAGGATAATGTCTTTAACCCTTTGGGATAAGTCTGGGTTAGTTGCTGCTATGTGATGTTCCAGGCAGTCAGTTGCAAAGTTTTTAGGTTTGGGTGCATGATGTTGTAGTTGTTCTGAGTTAACATCAAAGGCATCAGGGGTATTGACTACATTCTCCCCGGAGACATGCTCCTCAGCAATGGATACCAGTGTTGTCTTGGCCAATTCGGAGCTATCAGGATTATCCTTGGGCGTTCCTCTTTGATTTTCAGCAGTACCTTGTGCATCAAAGGAAGAGATGGAAATGCATATGCTGTCAGGCCTTTCCAACTGAAGGATAGAGAGTCCACCTTCCATGCAAGTGGGTGGTATGTCCTTGTGCAGAATTTTTGAGCTGGTGATTGAGTGGGGATGCGAATAGGTCTATTTGTGGCATTCCCCATTTCTTTGTGATGGCCTTGAAGATGTCCGGGTGTAGCATCCATTCGTGAGCATCCGAGGTGGTTCTGCTTAACATGTCTGCTAGGGTGTTTTCTTTTCCGGCACAAATATTGCCTGTAACTGGATGTTGTAGCTCAGAGCCATATTCCAAAGGTCCAGAGTCATTCTGCATAGGGGGTATGAATGAGTACCTCCCTGTTTGTTGATGTACCACATGACTGTGGTGTTGTCTGTCCTTATCATTAAATGGCCTTCTTTGAGGAATGGTCTGAATTTCTGGATTGCTAGTTTTACTGCCAGCATTTCTTTTTGGTTTATGTGCAGGTGCAGCTGGTCTGGAGTCCACAATCCTTGTATGCATTTGTCCAACATGTGCGCCCCAGCCTAGGTCTGAGGCGTCCGTTGTGATGGTTTGGCTTGCTTGAGAGTTGTGGAAGGGCAAGCCTGGGTTTGACTGGCATGCTTGAGCCCACCATAGGAACTCCTGTTTCAGGCATGGGATTAGTGGGATTTCGGTTTCTAAGCTGTGCCTGTGTTGAGACCATAAATTCTTTAGGTACCACTGTAGCTTTCTCATATGCAGTCTGGCATGTGGGACCAAGATTATGCATGATGCCATGAAGCCCAAGGCCTGCAGTACTTTTCTTGCTGTTAGTTTGTTCTGCTTTGTTAATGCCAAGAAGTAAAGAGGGAGTTGTTTTTGTTTTTCTGCAGTTAGGAATGCCATTTGTTTTGCTGTGTCCAATTCCGCACCCAAGAATGTTCTTGTTTGGGATGGTATCAGTCTTGACTTTTGTAAATTGACTGTGTATCCCAGGGCTTGTAGTAAGCAAATGACTCTTTGTAAATCTGTTGTCAGCTTGCTTTTGTTGTCCGCTTGTAACAGGCAGTCGTCCAGGTATGGATAAATTTGGATTCCCTGTAGCCTGCAGTGAGCGATTACTGATGCCAGGCATTTTGTGAATACTCTGGGCGCAGTAGATAAGCCAAAGGGCAATGCTGAGAATTGATAATGCTCTGATCCTGCAAGAAATCTGAGGTATCTTCTGCAATTTGGTCGTATGGGGACGTGCAGGTATGCCTCCTTGAGATCTAGAGTTACCAGCCAGCACTCCTTGCCCAGCATGGGAAGAAGTTGCTGTAGGGTCAGCATTTTGAATTTTGGGACAATGATGTATGTGTTTAAGACGGACAGGTCGAGAATAGGTCTCCAACTTTTCTCTTTTCTTGGTACTAGGAAGAGTCTGGAGTAGAATCCTTTGCCCTGTTCTGTTATTGGTATTCTTTCCACAGCTCTTATCTTTGTTAATTGCGCTGCTTTAGAGCTTCTGTTGTTTGATTTGGAGGTAGGTTTGGCATTCCTCTTTTTACTGGTAAGGTGTGGAAGTGGAACCTGTAGCCTTGGTCTATGGTTTGCAAAATCCACTTGTCTTTTGTGATATAGTGCCAATTTTTCGAAAATAAGGCTAACTTTCCACCTAAAGGTGCTGTTATTTGCTCCCTGGTAGGCGGTGTCAGAGCCAAGTCACTGTGATTGTCCTGTTGCAGTGGCAGTGGTTGTGTCTGTGCCTTGGTTATTGCCTTGCCACTGTCGTCCTCTGTAGGCACCTCCTCTGGATTGATTTATGCCTCTAGAGCGTCTATTCCTGCCTCTTTGAGATTTTGAGGAGTCTGGAAAGGACCAATTTTTGGCAGGCCAGTTCCTGCTAAACCTTGGGGGCTGAACCTGTAAGAAATCCTTAACTGTTTGTACAGATTTTGCCTTCTCTTCCATTTTCTTCATTACTTGCTCAGCAGGTGTACCAAATAGACTGGCCTTATCCATAGGAGCATCTAACAGCTTTGCTTTAACATGATCCGGCAAGACCTGTTCTTTCAACCATGCATGCCTTCTTATCACTGTGCCAGTCATGGCTGATCTAAAGGAAGCCTCCAGTGTATCATAGCCACATTTTAAAGAATGGTTACTAACCTGCTGAATGTTATTCACCATTTCTAAAACATATTTCTTATCTAAGGAGTCATCAGTGGACAGCTTCTTAGTTAACTGATCAAGCATAAACTCTTGGTATTGGATCATATGAAACTGACAGTTTAAAGCTCTAGCTGAGAGAGTAGCAGAGGTGTAAACTTTTTTCCCCCATCTCTCTAAGGACCTGGATTCCCTTTCAGAAGGAATAGGGTTTTGCTGAGGTCGAGGCTACTGCCTTAGGCCCCTGGGATATAGTCTCAGGATCTGCAAGTGGGGCCTTGTATAGGTGGTGATGAGTGTCTGGCACCCTGTAAAATCTATCTGGTTTGGCAGGGGCTGGAGGTAAAGTATCAGGAGCAGTGCAAACATCATTAAATGCATCATCCACAACAGGCAGTACTGGAGGTATAGCTAAGGGCCTATGTTGTGGTAAGTGCAGAAATGTCCTAAGCCTTTTTCTGGAATCTGAGAAATCTTGTCCCTGCCATTGGAATTGTTCTCTCATGGCATGTAAGGTTTCCCCAAAGGAAAATTCCTCTGGTGGAGAGGCAGATGGAATGGATTCCTCAGCATCGGAATCTTCATAAGTAGAAAAAGGAGCCTCTGGCTGATCTGTAATGTCTGAGTCATCCGAAGAATCATCAGAGGACACTGGCTCGGGGGGGCTCTGCTCTAGGTCTCTCTTTCTGGGGGCTGAGAGGCCCTGTCTGGGTGAGATTGGGATCCCTAATTAAGGATATTAAATCCTCTGCCAGAGTAAGCATTTGTGAACTAGAAGTGGGCCTGTGTGAGGGGGGCTTAACAGGCACTGATTTAACAGTTTTGGCTGCTTTAGCCCTGGCAAAGGCCTTAATAGACATGGCTGCAGGAGGCCTAGCAGCACCACGTGCTGGGGTAGAGACATCCAAAGGAATGGTGTTTGATAAATCACTAGGAACCACAGAAGTAGGCAAAACTTCTGAGGCCGATTCAACTAAGGTAGCAGGAGCCTCAGTAGTAGTCATGGATTCGGCTGAAGATTGACAGGTTTTCTCGGTTTGGCGAAACAGAGACACTCATGCTTGCTTAACCGTGGTTTCGCCGAAACCGCGGACCGCGAGTGTCAGTCTTTTTCTTTGCGTTTTTTAACAATTTGGGTAGTCGGAGGATCCGACTGCATAATGTACGCAAAATCTGAGCCGAAAAACTGTTCAGCAAACTCCGACCGGCGCCTAAGCGTTCGTCGGTTGAAGGAAGCACAGGCCGAACAGGCTGCTACGTCGTGGTCTGGGCCTAAGCAAGGCAGGCAGTAAGAGTGGAAATCTTTATGAGGTATTTGTTTCCCACAAGTTAAACAGTTATTGACTTTTTCTGACATCGGCTGAGGCAAGAAAGAGTCCCCAACGGGTACTTAGCTTTTAGAAGTCTTCGAAGTAGTATTCGGTAGTAGTAATCTCTGGATCTGACCGACCGGCACTTGCGAACAGCTTCTGCTTCGGGCGCCGCGCGGCAAGAAAGACTGAGGAAAATGGCGTCGGCTGATGCCTTTATACCCGAAGACCAGCAGAGATGACGTCGGGTGAAGTGCGACATCAGCCGAAGCCGGACCCAGACTTTGGAATCCGGCCGACCGAAGGGCTGCCTGACGACAGGACAACCCATTTGTTATGACTGCAGATGCATCCTTGAAGGACATTTATACTTCACAGGAAAGATTGAATAGAAATTATACTTTACAGGAAAACATACATTAAGAGCTTTATCACATATCCAATAACTGTTTCAGACTGTGCACCAATAAAAATTAAGATAAAAATGTAGGGTAATGAAGTAAAAATAAGACCATGGTTCTTTCCTCACTTACCTATTAAAAAGATAGGAATTTAAGTAATGGGTAGTGGAAATTATTTGAGAATTACAGAGGAAGACAAACATTTCTTCATAAGGAATAGTTATTGAGTGAGATAAAATAAAAATGTAGTTTAAAAATAGGGTGCAGTATAGTGCATGCATGAGTGCACATTGATGCTAGCCTGCCTTGCTTGTGACATCTGTAACCATTGCTCACGTAACTTTACCAACAGCTGTAACATAGCACTGTTTCTCCCACTATCACTATGTCTTTCTTTAACTATGTGGTCTTTAGTATAAGAATGTTAGTGCTACTTGGTCCCTAAGACGCATTTAATTAGCTCTGAAGCTCTTTGTACACAGACCTCCTTGAAAATGAGCTCTGTAAACTTGTGCAGCACTTGTCTATGAATCTTAATCCATGTCTCGTTCTGCCTTTTGGTGTAGCTGGTGGGAAGCTGTTTAAGTGATGAGTGGTTTTCCTTTTTCTAGGAAAGCATTTTATTCATTGTTACAGTGGCTACTATATATACACAACCGCATTCTGCAATTATTCTAACATTTGTGATCCTATTTTACTCAAAAGGAAAATAAAGCTTCCTGAGACACAGGTACATTAGTACATCTTAATAATGACATCTGCTAAGTAACAGAATTGTGACTGGCTTTACAACTGACACAGCAACAATTATATGCATTTCTTTTCATTACTGTCCAGCATGTATATTCCTTAGAACCTTAAAATAAAATAGAACAGAATGAATACAACAAAAAAAAAAAAACAGAACAAAATGAATGTAATAAAATGATGGAAAGAATGGTTGCTCCAAATGACAAAAAAGGAGTAGTCAAAATAATGACAGTGTTTTTAAATGTTTGCAGAACTATCTCAGTTGTGCAAGTTAAAAAACACCAACTATTTACAAAATTAAAACATTTCCTACTCTGTTATTCTTTTTTTTTGTTCTTAATTCTCTACATTAAACATTCATAAAAAGTTAGGTTTTATGTTTTTTAGTACTGCTGTATGTCTGGGAATCTAAGAAAATGTGATTAACGGAATGTTTTGTTATACTCTTTTGACATGACTGAAAATACAGATTCTGAAAATCAGTCATATTGCTCTAATTAAAAAAATATATAATACGCCTCACTATAATCTGTTTCAGTAGTTTTCCAAATCTGTAAACTGCATTAATACAGTTTACTGACTATGCAGTTTACTGACTCCAAGAAAATTGCTACGTAACCAAATTTGGTGCCATATCTCCAAAAATTACAGTTCACCGTTTCAAATTGTTAAACCGGGTTAGATGTCAGTATAGGCCAGTCATGAGAAGGAAAGTACAGTTGTTTACCTACCATAAATGTAGATGTTAGAGTGTATTCACTGTTGCAGTCATTACACTTGGTTATCCTGCTGGCAGGCTACCCGCAGTCGGCCAGAGTTCCAAAGTCTAGGTCTGGCGTCGGTTGCTGTCGCCTCTTTCCCTGACGTCAGTGCGCCAGGGGTATAAAAGATGCAACCAATGCCATTTTCTTCAGTTTTTCTTGCCCCAGATGTCAGGTGCCCCCAGATAGGAAGGCTGAAAAAATAAAAATATGCCAAAAAGCATGCATGTACTAATATAAACATTTCCTTCATCTACAAGCAAATACACCACATAAGTTGTATAGAGTTGAGAAGTACAGAAAAATCCCAGCAATTAGAAGGGGGATGGTGGGTGGATAACCTGGACTGCAACAGTGAATACACTCGACCATCTACATTTATGGTAGGTACACAACTGTACTATGTTCATCGTGTTTCACTGTTGCAGTCATTACACTTGGGTTGAATCCCAAAGCTGAGTTTGGGCGGCTGGGCCTAAATAGGATTAGGAGAGGCTACCAGGCCCTGTAGAACTGCAGTGGCAAAGCCTGCTCTGGATTTAGAGTAGAGAGGTAAGTGGTAGTGCTTGGTGAAAGTGTGCACTGAACTCCAGGTTGCAGCTTCTAAAATGTCTTTGGTTGGTACTCCTCTGAGAAAGGCTGCTGAAGTGGCTGCTGCTCTGGTTGAATGTGGCCTAATGCCCTTAGGCACTGATTTACCATGTTGGGCATAAAGTACAGTTTTGTACCTACCATAAATGTAGATGTCCGAACAGGATAGCATCTGCAGTCCTTACAAATGGGTTGTCCTGTCGTCAGGCAGCCCTTCGGTCGGCCGGATTCCAAAGTCTGGGTCTGGCCTCGGCTGGTGTCGCACTTCACCCGACGTCATAGCTGCAGTTCTTCGGGTATAAAGGCATCAGCCGATGCCATTTTCCTCAGTGTTTCTTGCCCCAGATGCCAGTTGCCCTCTTGGAAAGCTAAATTTTTGAATAAATGCCAATGTTTCCAAATAGTAGAAGGCAAACACACAAAATAATCATGTATGTACATATATACAAACAAATACACCATAAGAGATCCCCCCCCAGCTAGCTATTAGGTGGGCAAATACCCTAGGAGTACCACAGAGGGGAAGGAGGGTGGGTAATCCTGACTGCAGATGCTATCCTGTTCGGACATCTACATTTATGGTAGGTACAAAACTGTACTATGTCCTTCAAGGATGCATCTGCAGTCCTTACAAATGGGTAGAATACCATAGCTAAACTAGGGAGGAGGAAGAAGAAATTATGGTGTAGTTAGGATCCCTTGCAAAACAGCAGTGGCAAACCCTGCTCGGGATCTAGAGTATAAAGGTAAGTTATAATGCTTGGCAAATGTATGCACGGAGGTCCAAGTAGCAGCCTCTATAATGTCCTTGGTAGCCACTCCTCGTAAGAAAGCTGTGGTAGTGGCTGTAGCCCTTGTAGAGTGAGGTCTTATGTTCTGTGGAATTTCCTTTCCATGGTAGGAGTAACAGAATCTAATGCAATTTCCTATCCACTTGGAGATTGTCTGTTTGAAATTGCTTTTCCTTCCCTTCCTGTTGCATATGCTACCAGAAGCTGGTCAGATTTTCTATTACCCTTGGTTCTGTCCAGGTAGTAGCGTAACTGTCTATGTACATCCAAGGTATGCAGCAGTCTTTCCCCCCTGTTCTGTGGATTGGGAAAGAAGGTAGGTAGGTGGATTGCCTGGTTTAAAGACACTCTGGATACCACCTTAGGCATAAATGTAGGATTAGTTCTCATGGACACTATCTTGATGGAAGATTAGGAAGGGTTGTACTGCCATTAAAGCCTGTAGTTCAAACCCTTCTTGCTGAGGTAATTGCCAGCAGGAAAGCAGTTTTCCAGGATAGGTGTTGAAGATCTGCTGTTGCTGCTGGTTCGAAGGGGAAGTGTCAATTTTTCTAGTACAAAGTTCAAGTCCCATGCTGGTAATGGTGGTTTCCTAGGAGGTTTTACATTCTTAATTCCTCTCAGAAACTGCCTGAGTAGAGGATGCGAAAAGACAGGTGGATCGAAGCTGTATTCTGCAGAAATAGCTGATGCATGTATTTTGATGGAGGAATAGGACAGGCCTGTATGGAAAAGCTCTGCCAAATACTCCAGGATGTTGGCAATGTCTACCTTTGACACATCTTTGCCCCTGTCGGTACTCCAAATGAGAAACCTCTTCCATTTTCCTGCATAGTTCCTTCTTGTTGAAGGTCTGCGGGCCTCAAGGATAATGTCTTTAACCCTTTGGGATAAATCTGGGTTAGTTGCTCTTATGTAATGTTCCAGGCAGTCAGTTGCAGAGTTTTCAGGTTTGGATGCAGGATGTTGTAGTTGCTCTGGGTTAACATCAAGGGAATCAGGGGTAGTGTCCACATTCTCCCCCGAGACATGCTCCATAGTAATGGGTACCACTGTTGTCTTGGCCAGTCTGGAGCTATCAGAATTATCCTTGGATGTTCCTCTTTGATTTTCAATAGCACCTTGTGCATCAAAGGGAGAGGTGGGAATGCATATGCTGTCAGGTCTTTCCAACTGAAGGATAGAGAGTCCACCTTCCAAGCAAGTGGGTGGTATGTCCTTGTGCAGAATTTCTTGAGCTGGTGATCGAGTGGGGATGCGAATAGGTCTATTTGTGGCAGTCCCCATTTCTTTGTGATGGCCTTGAAAATGTCCGGGTGTAGCATCCATTCGTGAGCATCCGAGGTAGTTCTGCTTAATATGTCTGCTAGGATGTTTTCTTTTCCGGTACAAAAATTGCTTGTAACTGAATGTTGTAACTCAGAGCCATATTCCATAGGTCCAGGGCCATTCGGCATAGAGGGTATGAATGAGTGCCTCCCTGTTTGTTGATGTACCACATGACTGTGGTGTTGTCTGTCCTTATCATCAACTGGCCTTCTTGGAGGAATGGTCTGAAATTCTGGATTGCTAGTTGTACTGCCAGCATTTCTTTTTGATTTATGTGCAGGTGCAGCTGCTCAGGAGTCCATAAGCCTTGTATGCACTTGTCCAGCATGAGGGCCCCCCAACCGGTCTGAGGCGTCCGTTGTGATGGTTTGGCTTGGTTGAATGCTGTGGAAGGGCAAACCTGGGTTTGACTGGCATGCCCGAGCCCACCACAGGAACTCTTGTTTCAGGCATGGAATTAGTGGTATTTCGGTTTCTAAGCTGTGCCTGTGTTGAGACCATAAATTCTTTAGGTACCACTGTAGTTTTCTCATATGTAGTCTGGCATGGGGGACCAGGATTATGCAGGATGCCATGAAGCCCAAGGCCTGCAGTACTTTCCTTGCTGTTAGTTTGTTCTGCTTTGTTAATGCCAAAAAATAGAGAGGAAGTTGTTTTTGTTTTTCTGCAGTTAGGAATGCCATCTGTTTTACTGTGTCCAATTCTGCACCTAAGAAGGTTATTGTTTGGGATGGTATCAGTCTTGACTTTTTTATATTGACTGTGTATCCCAGGGCCTGTAGTAAGCAAATGACTCTTTGTAAGTCTTCTGTTAGTCTTCTGTTAGCTTGTTTTGTTGTCCGCTTGTATTAGGCAGTCGTCCAGGTATGGATAAATTTGGATTCCCTTAAGCCTGCAGTGAGCGATTACTGATGCCAGGCGCTGGGCGCAGTAGATAAGCCAAAGGGCAATGCTGAGAATTGATAATGCTCTGATCCTGCAAGAAATCTGAGGTATCTTCTGCAATGTGGTCGTATGGGGACGTGCAGGTATGCCTCCTTGAGATCTAGAGTTACCAGCCAAAACTCCTTGCCCAGCATGGGAAGAAGTTGCTGTAGGGTCAGCATTTTGAATTTTGGAACAATGATGTATGTGTTTAAAGCGGACAGGTCGAGAATAGGCCTCCAATTTTTTTCTTTTCTTGGTACCAGGAAGAGTCTGGAGTAAAATCCCTTGCCCTGTACTTGCCTTGTTCCATAGATGGTACCCTTTCCACAGCTCTCATCCTTGCTAATTGAGCTATTTGTTTTAGAGCTTCTGTCTTTTGATTTGGTGGTAGGATTGGCATTCCTCTTTTTCCGGGTAAAGTGTGGAAATGAAACCTGTAGCCTTGGTCTATAGTTTGCAAAATCCACTTGTCTCTTGTGATACAGTGCCAGTTTTTTGAAAATAATGCTAACTTTCCGCCTAAAGGTGCTGCTATTTGTTCCCTGGTAGGCGGTGTCAAAGCCAAGTCACTGTGATTGTCCTGTTGTAGTGGCAGTGGTTGTGTCTGTGCCTCGTTGGTTGTTACCTTGCCACTGGCGTCCCCTGTAGGCACCTCCTCTGGATTGATTTCTGCCTCTTGTACGCCTATTCCTCCCTCTCTGAGTTTTAGAGGAGTCTGGAAAGGACCAATTTTTGGAAGGCCAGTTCCTGCTAAACCTTGGGGCTGAACCTGTAAGAAATCTTTTACTGTTTGTACAGATTTTGCCTTCTCTTCCATTTTCTTCAGTACCTGTTGGGCAGGAGAACCAAATAAACTGACCTTATCCATAGGAGCATCTAATAGCTTTGCTTTAACATGATCCGGCAGGACCTGTTCTTTCAACCATGCATGTCTTCTTATAACTGTGCCGGTCATGGCTGATCTAAATGAAGCCTCCAGTGCATCATAGCCACATTTTAAGGAATGGTTACTAACCTGCTGAATGTTATTCACCATTTCTAGAACATATTTCTTATCTAAAGAATCATCCGAGGACAGTTTCTTAGTTAACTGATCAAGCATAAACTCTTGGTATTGGATCATATGGAACTGACAGTTCAAAGCTCTAGCTGAGAGAGAAGCAGAGGTGTATACTTTTTTACCCCATCTCTCTAAGGACCTGGATTCCCTTTCAGAAAGGAGAGGGTTTTTAGCTGAGGTCGAAGCTACTGCCTTCTCAGGATCTGCGAAAGGAGCCTTGTATAAATGGTGATGAGTGTCCGGGACCCTGTAGAACCTATCGGGCTTAGCAGGGGCTGGAGGTAAAGTATCAGGAGCAGTGCAAGCATCATTAAATGATTCATCCACAACAGGAAGAACTGGAGGTATAGCTAAAGGCCTATGTTGCGGTAAGTGTAAAAAGGTCCTAAGCCTTTTCCTTGAATCTGAGAAATCTTGCCCCTGCCATTGGAATTGCTCTCTCATGGCATGTAAAGTTTCCCCATAAGAAAACTCCTCTGGTGGAGAAGCTAAAGGAATCGATTCTTCAGCATTGGAATCTTCATAAGTAGAAAAGGGAGCCTCTGGATGGTCTGTATTGTCTGTATCATCAGAAGAGTCATCTGAGGACACTGGCTCAGGGGGCTCTACTCTAGGTCTCTTTTCTGGAGGTTGAGAGGCCCTGTCTGGGTGAGATTGGGATCCCCTTATTAAAGAAATGAGATCCTCTGCCAGAGTAAGCATTTGGGAACTGGAGCTGGGCCTGTGAGAGGGCGGCTTAACAGGCACAGACTTAGAAGTTTTGGCTGCTTTAGCCCTGGCAAAGGCCTTTATAGACATGGCTGCAGGAGGCCTAGCAGCACCACCACGTGCTGGGGTAGAAACATCCAAAGGGATGGTGTCCGATAAGTCTTGTGAAACCACAGTAGTAGGTAAAACTTCAGAGGCTGATTCAACTAGGGTAGAGGGGCCTCGTAGTAGTCATGGATTCGCTGAAGATTGAACCGCTTGCTCGGTTTCGCCAAACCGAGACACTCGCGGTTTGCTTAACCGTGGTTTCGCCAAAACCGCGGACCGCGAAAGTGTCAGTCCTTTTTCGTTTCTTAACAATTTGAGTAGTCGGAGGATCCGACGGCATTATGTATGCAAAATCTGAGCCGAAAACTGTTCAGCAACTCCGACCGACGCCTAAGCATTCGTCGGTTGAAAGAAGCACAGGCTAAACAAGCTGCTACGTCGTGGTCTGGGCCTAAACAAGGTAAGCAGTAAGAGTGGAAATCTTTATGAGGTATTTGTTTCCCACAAGTTAAACAGTTATTCACTTTTTCTGACATCGGCTGAGGCAAGAAAGAGTCCCCAACGGGGTACTTAGCTTTTTAGAAGTCTTCGAAGTAGTATTCGGTAGTAGTAATCTCTGGATCTGACCGACCGGCACTTGCGAACAGCTTCTGCTTCGGGCGCCACGCGGCAAGAAAGACTGAGGAAAATGGTGTTGGCTGATGCCTTTATACCCGAAGAACTGCAGCTATGACGTCGGGTGAAGTGCGACACCAGCCGAGGCCAGAACCAGACTTTGGAATCCGGCCGACCGAAGGGCTGCCTGACGACAGGACAACCCATTTGTAAGGACTGCAGATGCATCCTTGAAGGACATCAGAAGCGAATGCAGTGTCCTATCCATTTTGAAATTGGATGCTTTGAGATAGGCTTTCCTTGTGATCCTGCAGCATAGGCTACAAACAGTTGCTCAGTTTTTCTGAAAGCTTTTGTTTTGTCCAGGTAGAACTGTAGCTGTCTGTGTATGTCCAAAGCGTGCAGAAGTCTCTCCCCTTTATTCTGGGGATTTGGATAGAAAGTTGGTAAATTAATGGTTTAGTTAAGAGTCATATTGGATGCCACCTTTGGCATGAATGTTAGGTTTGTCCTACGAGAGACCCTGTCCTGGTGAAAAATGATGAAAGGTTCCACTGCCATTAATGCCTGTAACTCTGAGACTCTTCTTGCTGAAGTTATTGCTAGGAGCAGAGCAGTTTTCCATAAGTATTTTATATCAGCTGTGCTGGGTGGTTCAAAAGGAGGCAGTGTGAGCTTTTCTAAAACAAAATTGAGATCCCAAGCAGGTATTGGTGCTCTTCTTGGGGGTCTTATGTTTTTTGCCCCTCTGAGGTACTGCCTTAGTAGTGGATGTGAAAAAATAGGAGGTTCTGTATTGTAATGAGCTGAAATGGCAGAGGCATGGATCTTAATAGATGAGAAGGATAGGCCTTTGTCCAGCATCTCAGTTAGGTATTGTAAAATCTGAGGTATATCTGGAACAAGTGTTTCGAGCCCTTGTGCCTGGTTCCAAGCACAGAATCTCTTCCATTTTTCTGCATAAGATTTCCTAGTGCTGTGCCTCCTGGCTTCTAAAATGACATCCATAACAGCTTTAGAGAGAGATGAGGTCTGAGTGGCTACATTATCTGCCATGCTGCCAGATTTAAGGTTCTGAGTTGACTGTGCAGAATCTGATTGTTTTGTTGAGTCAGAAGATGAGGTATTTGAGGCAAAGGCCAGGCTGGGACCCGAGACAAGCTCCTTAGGATTGGTACCAGTGCTGGCATGGTCAGTCTGGGGCAATCAGGATCATATTTGGCCTCTCTTGTCTGACTTTTAGGAGCACCTTGGGAAGAAGAGGCAGTGGAGGGAAGGCATAAACTGTCAGGGCTTTCCAGCTGAATGATAGAGCATCCACTTTCCATGCTTGTGAGTGTTAAGTTCTTGTGCAAAATTTCTGTAGTTGGCAGTTGTGAGGGGAGGCAAAAAGATCTATGTCTGGGCGTCCCCATTTCCTTGTTATCATGCTGAACACTTGTGGATTTAGTTTACATTTGTGAGGATCCAGGAGATTTCTGCTTAGTTCGTCTGCCAGTGTATTTTTCGTTCCTGGCAGGAATTGTGCCTGCAGATGTACTTGATAGGTCATTGCTGTGTTCCACAAAGTCATGGCTTGCCTGCAGAGGGGGTAAGAATGTGTGCCCCCTTGCTTGTTTATGCACCACATAACTGTGGTATTGTCCGTCTTTATTAATAGTTGTCCTGGATGTAGTAGGTCCTTGAAAGCTGTCAGGGCATTCTGTACAGCTAGCATCTCTTTTTGATTGATGTGAAGATGCATTTGTTCCTTGGGCCACGTGCCCTGAATACATTTTTCTGCCATATGTGCCCCCCAGGCATAATCCAATGCATCCGTTGTTACTGTCTGCCTAGCTGTGGGTAAGGTGAAAGGCTGTCCCTTGTTGTGGTGACAGGCCTGGGGCCACCATCAAAACTCCTGTTGTAGGCAGGGAATTAAAGCTATTATTGTTTCCAGGCTGTGGCAATGTTGAGTCCAAACACTCATATGCAGTCTTGCATATGGAATTAGTAGAATGCAGGACGCCATGAAGCCCAGGGCCTGCAGAATTTTTCTTGCAGGGAGCTGGGTCTTTGTTGCCATCATCTGAAAGTAATGAGTCAGTTGCCTTTGTTTGTCTGGCATGAGATAAGCCATCAGGGCAGTTGTATTTAGGCTTGCACCCAGGAATATTATCTCTTGAGAGGGCACTAGTTTTGATTTATTTTCGTTTACTGTGTACCCTAGGTAAATTAGTAATCTTTTTACAAATGCCAGATGCTTTAGAAGAATGTCCTTGCTCTCTGTTTGAATAAGGCAGTCGTCCAAGCAGGGATATATTTGAATTCCCCTTTGTCTGCAAAATGCAAATTACTGGTGCCAGCCATTTTGTGAAGACCCTGGGTGCAGTAGATAAGCCAAAGGGCAGTGCAGAGAATTGGTAATGCATTGAGCCAGCTATGAATCTGAGGTATCTTCTGCAAGATTGTCTGATTGGGACATGCAGATATGCCTCCTTGAGGTCCAAAGTAACTAGCCAGGCCTTCTTGCCCAGCTTGGGTAGAAGTTGCTGCAGTGTTAACATTTTGAATTTTGGAACATCCAGGAAAGTATTTAGGATTGACAAGTCCAGTATTGGTCTCCAGGCTTTGTCCTTTCTGGGTACTAGGAAAAGTCTTGAGTAAAATCCTTGTCCTTGCTGTGGTACACTTTGAATAGCTCCCATGTCCATGAGAGCAGCAATTTGTTTTTGTGCCTCTGCCCATTGGTTTTGTGGCAGGTCCGGCATACCTTTTGATTTTGGAAAGGTGTGAAAGTGGAATCTGTAACCCTGAGAGACTATATTCATTACCCATTTGTCCTGGGTGACCATGTGCCAATTTTGTGAGAAAAGTGCTAGCTTTCCCCCTAGGGGTGCTGCCAAAAGGTAAGTGCTCTGCATTAGTAGAGGGAAGTCATTGGGACTGTTTCCTATAAGGTTGTGACTTGTCTTCTCCTCCTTTGGGGGCTGAAGTACCCCATTATTTAGGTCTGTAGGATCCTTGTGGCTGAGATCTGCCTCTTGTGCGTCTGTATCTGCCTCTTTGTGGCCTGACACTGGAAAGGACCAATTTTTAGAAGGCCAGTTTCTGCTAAATCTAGGTGGTTGAACCTTTAAGAAATCCTTTACTGTCTGCATTGATTTAGCTTTATCCTCCACTTTCTTTAACACCTCTTCTGCCTTAACACCAAACAAAGTATCATGCTGTAGTGGAGCATCCAATAATTTTACTTTAACATGTTCAGGTAAACTTTGTTCTTTCAACCAAGCATGCCTTCGAATGACAGAGCCTGTAACTGCGGCTCTACAAGAAGCCTCTAATGAATCAAAACCACATTGCAGAGTATGCTTTCCCACTTGTTCAGCTGCATGCAATAAATCCTGCATTTCCTTACTGTCAGGACTTTCTGAGTTTGTAAGCATTTTCTGTTTTAACAAAGACATGAGGTACTGCTGATATTTAAGCATGTGAAATTGGCAATTTAAAGCCCTTACAGCTAAAGTAGCAGAAGTGTAAACTTTTTCCCCCCATCTATCCAGAGCTCTGGAATCCCTATCAGAGGGGACAGGGTTTTTTGCAGTGGAAGCCTTAACCCCTTTGGGACCCTGAGAAATTGTTTCCGGGTCCGCAGCAGGGTTTTTATAAAGAAATTTATGAGAGTCAGGGGCCCTGTAGTAACTATCTGGCTTGACTGGTTGCAGGGGGTAAAGAATCAGGAGACAGGCTGGATTCAGAGAAAACATCATCAACCATATCAAGCACAGGAGGAATAGCCAGGGGCCTGTGCTGAGGCAGTAAAAGAAAGTCTCTGAGCCTTTTCTTGGATTCTGAGTAATCCTGGCTCTCCCAATGGAAATGCTCCCTCATGGTGTGCAGGGTTTCCCCAAAAGAATAATCCTCAGGCAGAGAGGCTGAAGGTATAGATTCTTCTGCATCAGAGTTCTCATAGGCAGGGAGAAAATATCCCTGATCTGAAGAGGAATCAGAGGAAAGAGAAACCTGGTCAGAGGAATCATAGTCAGTGTCTTGCCTAGGCCTTTTATCAGGAGGGGGATGGGAACCCCTGAACAAAGTAATTAGGTCTTCGGCCATTTTAAGCATCTGTTTCTTTGGCATGGTTGACTGTTCAGGAGAATGCTGTACTTGTTTCCTTGTCTTTAATGGTACTTTTGACTTTGCCTTGGCTGCTGCAGTGGACTTTATAGTAAGCTGTGAAGGTCTGAAAACACACTCAGAAGCAGATGCCTGCTCAGTGGCTCCAGACCCATCTGAAGGAATAGTTTCCGCACGCCCAATACCTTGAGTTTCCACAGGCCTGGGTGTCTCCACATGGGTATCGGATACGGCCTGTGGCTCTGAGGTAGCAGGTGTCAGGGGCTGCGAAAGTGCCTCACTGAGAACTGGCGAACTGGCGACTGGCCTAGAAGAGGCTTCGTCATCGGTTTTGGACCTCGGATGCCTGTCCTTTTCTTTGTCTTTGCGTTTTTATGAATTCCGGTCTGTTGTTCTGACGGCATTATGTAGTTAAACCTTCGGCCAAAGTAATGTAAAGCAAAATCAAACAGACGCTTAATAGTGCGTTTGTTGAATCTAGCACAAAACCGACAACTAGTAACGTCGTGGTCAGGGCCTAGGCAAGGAATACATTAACAGTGAAAGTCCTTATGAGGTATTTGCTTCCCACAAGAAATATAATTATTAACTTTTACTGACATCGGTCTGGAGCAAGAAAAAGTTTCCCCAACGGGGTACTTAGCTTTACTGAAGACTTCGGTTCTGAAACTCAATTTCGAAAATCTCAGGAGTCGGCCGACCGGCACTTGTGAACTGCTTTTGCTTCGGGCACCGCACGGCAAGAATGACTGAAGAAAATGGTGTCGGTTGCATCTTTTATACCCCTGGTGCACTGACGTCAGGGAAGAGGCGACAGCAACTGACGCCGGACCTAGACTTTGGAACTCTGGCCGACTGCGGATAGCCTACCAGCAGGGTAACCCAGGTGTAATGACTGCAACAGTGAAACAATGAACATCACATCTTCCATGATGGTTGGTTTTAAATGACACCTGCTCTTGACAAGTATTGGCTAGTAATAAAAAGATGGATTTGACTAACAAGAAATTAATGCATATTTTTTTTTCAATTCCATGGCTCTTCTGAGATAATTTGGTTTTCCTAGTCAGTCTTTCCTCAAAAATCTCTGCTAGAGACTGGAATTTATTAGCAAAAATTAGCCAAGAAGCTAAGGTACTGGGAGCAAATAACTATAGTGTGAAAGGTAATAGAGTGGGATGACACCAAGCAGATGTCTGGACTGTAGTTAAGGACCGCCTTCCCTACAAAGGATTGATATCAGCGTACAGGCAAGCAGAAAGGGATAGATCAGCTCTGGTGAATTTTTTTGTCTAGTCTAGAGCAGAAATTGCCATTAAAAATGGATAATTATTAGGGCATATTCAAAACTGAGTTGGAAGATTTCAAACATTCCCTACAGAGGACATTGTCAGAAATGGTACAGCAAAAGATTGCAACAAAAGAAATAATTATTTTGAATTGGGACATAAGATCTGTATTACCTAGACACAGTAAGGCCTTGCCAAGTTTAATGTTATTGATTACCAAAAAGGGATTACTTAAAAAAAAAAAGTCAAACTAATTGTACGTGAAGTACTAAATACTGTAAAGGAGATTAGACTCTACAGAAAAAAGAGACAAGAAGCAAATTACATAGAAATGAATGAAATTTGTGGGAATGATAAGTATAGAATAATGTTCCGGTGGAAGAAATTTAAGGGAAGGCAAGATTTGAGCAATTTATATAATGTTGAAGTGGATGATATTTAAAAAAACATGCATAACATATGAAGTTAATGAAAAAGGAGTAACATTTTGTTTTCTTTTCAATAAATACGACATATATATACATATATATATATATATATATATATATATATATATACACACACACACATACACACACACACATATGCACACATATACACATACATACATATACACATTATATATATATATATATATATATATATATATATATATGGATCTACCCGACTACATCGACAGTTCACAACACCGACAACGACTTCACAGACACCACATAAGACAGTTCACAAACACGACACCTCATACACTCGACACATCATAACAACAAACAAAACAAATCCCCTGTCCAAAACCCACACACACAACACAAGCACACCAAAATCCTTACAAACCAACACTAACCCTTACATACACAACTATCTACAACCCTAACCGAAACCCTAACCCTAAGGTCAGTCACTATCGCACACTCACCTAACCCGCGCCCTAACCCTAACTCGCTTAACCCGCCCCTAACCCAAAAAATATCACTACTGCACCCTTACCTAACCCGCCTCTAACCCTAACTCACTTATCCCACCCCAATCCCTACAGACCAACATCGCGACACTTACCTTACTCCGCCCCCCTTACCTAACCCTAACCCTAACTCACTTATCCCACCCCTATCCCTACAGACCATCAACATCGCACACTTACCTTACTCGCACCCTAACGGCCGTCACTCCCGCATACTTACACATCCTTTCCCCATCTCAGTTTTCTCAGCGTCAGTGTTTTCCTCCGTCGGTCTTCTGACTTGTCGATCTTCTGAGTCGTTGTCGGTGTTGTGAACTGTCGATGTAGTCCAGTAGATATATATATATATATATATATATATATATATATATATGGGTTCTGGACTGTAGATCACAAGACCAATGCCTGCGAGCTACAACGCCGAAAGCAGAAGGCCACAGCACTGCTAGATCATAGAGTGTGCAGCCGAAAGACAGATATGCTGTGGGAATCCAAACAGACAAAAGGAGATGTTTCCTAATGTAAATAAGTGGGCTGTTTCCTGACAGTGGCACCAGTCGCGCTAGACAAGTGAAAGGCAGGCCATGTGGTTAAGAAGGTCCAAACACAGAAATAAAGAAAATGCAGCTTACCAGTAGCCCTACACAAGCATACAAATCCTCCAAACACAACCCGTACAGTAAACCTCGCTGTGGGAAGCTGTCGGACAGAAAATGCCAATGAAGCTGCAGCTGAGAGATACCCTTGTACATGCGCACTGTACACAAGTTACACCACCACAAGCATCCCTGCCCATACTTCCCAACTGCACAGTTTTCGCAGACTACCCGGAGTTTTGCAGAACATGTTTGGCCCATATGTCAAACTATTGTGGCCGTCTGGCAAAGTAGTGGCAAATCATTGTACATAGTTAGAAAATAATGACAGACATTTGAGTTTCAGACTTCATACCCTTCAGAAAATTCATGCTAATGCACAAATTGTTATTCTATCAACTTTTTAAGTTTGTAAAAGCAAGATCTAAAAGGTGTCCCTATTTGTATCACTATTGTTATGGCATTGTCCAGATTACTTACTCTAATAGGTTGAGAGGTATGCGTGCAACAGAAAGGCACTGCTCTGCCAGAGCCACCCTAGTGCAGTGGCAGGTGGAAACATGTCAACCCTAGCAATCACAGACCACCTACATAACAGTGCAAAAGCAACCATTGTAAAAGAGAACACTTACACAAAGGGGAGGAAAAGTATGTATGGGACACAAGAGAGTATCAACTCACCTCCAAGTCCACAGCAGACTGTAGACCAGTGAAGCAGCATGTGTGTAATGTGGGGGTTGCCAAACCCATCCAATGGTTGTTGCTGCTGGGGTACGCACATATGCAGAGGCATGTAGGCAGAAACGGGTGCTACATAGGGATACATCCCTATGTAATCTCTGAAACTGAGACTGGACCCCACACCCTGATTGACCAGCAGCAATAGCTGGGAGTTAAAGGAGACCTGTGCAGTACATGCAGAACCAGTGGTGTAAGCAAGCTGGGTAGACTCCTGCTGAACTACATTTACTTGTCAATTCCATGGCTGTATGAACTGCATGTAGAGAATCCCTAGCAGGACAAGTACTAAGAGCAAGGTGGTGTGTATACTGCTGCAAAGGGCCACTGTGGCAGACAGCGCTTATACAGAAGGGTACAACACAAGGTGCTGTACAGCAATATACCCAAGGTCTGATAGTGGCCTGTACCAAAGTTGTCTACATTCTGTTCTCGCTACACTGGATGCGATGGATACTGAGAGGCCATCTACAAGTACTGTTGCCATGATGGAATCTGTGTACATGTATAGTCCAGGTCAGCTTGGCATCAGATACAACACAGTGCCCTGCCAACAGGGCACACCAATGCTGGTAGTGGAGGGATACCTCTACCATTTAGAGCATTAAGCACCTCCTAAACAGTACTGGGCATGTATTGAGTGGAGAATAAAGGCCTGCAGAGGTCATGCCATAACTATTCACCAGGATGAGGGGGAAGAACTGCTGGAAGCACTGCCACACCAGCATGGCCCAGATGTAATGACTGCCCAATTGGCTACACTGCGAGCAGAACTACGGCAGAGGGCGGTAACCAGCAATGAATTGCCCAGTCTGGTAATGTAGAGTGTCTTAGGCACAGCAGATGGCAATATACTACAAGAGATGTCTTGCTCTGCCACCATGCATCGTAGCATCACCAGGGTACAGCAGAGGGCATGGGCATTCATGTCCACACCTCCAGCAACACTTGCAGATATCAATGTCAGCCAGTATCCACTCCATAGTGGCAGCTTTAGCCTCCGCAGAAAGTCTGATATGGACGGGACTGATTCCTTGATTCTACTAACTACAGAACAAAATCTGGCAGATTTGCGCAGGTCAGACATCATACTTGGGGATGGCACCTTCCCAACACGAGCTGATATTTGCCATCAGCTATATACTTTAAATGGATATATTGGCACTCCCACCTCAGCACGGATTGTCCCCCTGGTGTATTGTCTAATGACACAGAAATCAGAGTCTGCATGCAACAATATGTGGGAAATACTTAAGGGTATGACTACAGATCAGGGAAGCACCTTGGCTCCACAGTAAATTATGACTAATTTTGAGAAGGCAGCAATCCATGCCAGCTGAAATACATTCCCTAAGAGTATTCTGAAGGGGTGCCTATTCCATTTTGCACAGATCACTTGGTGCCAGATCCAGCATCACCACCTGGTGACCCTGTATGGTACAGACACTGCATTTTCAATAGCCATCCACAAGCTGATTGCGTTGGCATTCCTACCACTGGAAGATGTTATCCCCACATTTCTGGACAATGTAGCTACCTTACCTGACTGTGCTAAGCCTATAGGTGTATTTCTGGACCATCATTATGTGCGTGGCCGACCACGGAAGTATGCATCCCGCTGCTCAGCACACCAATGCCTGCCATCTTCCTACCCCACTGAAGTTCAGGAATGTGTGTGATGTCTCTGACATGGACTTCCCGCAGACTAATAACCAGTTGGAGGCATGACATAGTCGACTGAAAGTGTTACTTGGACACCCTACAGTGCAGCTGTCTGACCTTCTGTCTGTTCTACAACAGGAACTGAACCGGACAGACATCCGAAGGGAGGCAATTTTGAAGAGGATGCCTGTGACACCACATAGGAAGGCTACTGTTGTAAGGGAACATCACCTAAAGCACATCTTGCAACATAAGTGCGACTACAGTGATGTGCAGGATTTCCTACATGCTGTGGCACATTTCTACAAGTTGTGAATATATTTGGGTTTAGTACGCACCAAGCACTACACACATCACTTTACATGTTGCGTTAATAAAGGCTTTGCCCATGGCACATGGATTTCACAGTACCACTTTCATGCCCACTTGGCATCCAGTGATGGCCACATGTTCGATGGACAGTCGCACATGTTGGCTTCTGGGAGGGGGGGTGCAGAGTGTATCACTATGGGGGTTTGTGTGTACCACCTATGGTTAGGGTGCAAGGGGTTCCTCTATTCCCACAGGGAATTGTCCACAAGCATTTGTCACTGCAGCTAAACTGCCAACCTGCCATGTGTCCACATCCAGCTGTCTCACAGGGGGATGTTGCGCTGCCTAGGCACCTGAATCCACACACACACACACACACACACACACACACACACACACACACACACACACACACACACAATTCACTGATGAATGTGTGAAATTAATAAAGCTGCTTACAAATTCTGCTGGTGTACATCTATAAGGGAATCATTTTTGTTAAATGGTTTAAATATATTAATGGAATGTGACTCTTTTTACTAGACAAACAAAACAAAAGCTCTCATTGTTTTCCTGTGTTTATGTGGCAAAGTTTAAAATTTCTACCCTTAATGTTTACATCCATCCATTTTCTGAAGCTATTTTCACCTTGTTCAGAGTTGCAGAGGCAGCTACCTTACTGACAGGCAGTGGGCACAAGGCAGGATTAGCCTCATGTGGTATGCCAGTCCATCACATAGCATGCATCAGTAACTAAACAAACAGTAGGGACTGAACATTTTTCTCACTTGGCTTACCAAGCAGGAACTGACTGCAAGCTGTCACATCCAGAGACATGGTAAGTATCCTACAATTAATGTAGCTAGCTCATTAGTATTTAAAACTGTATATACCCATTATCTTACATAAGCTTCTGGTAGACAGATAACTGAATTGTCTACTTTTAGGGCTAATTTTTCTCCCATCTCAGAAACACAGTTTTCTTGAGACTGAACTTACAATTACTCATTACATAGGGTCTAAATCGGGCACCAACAAAGTAGAATATGCTTTATTTGGTTCCACAGTGATTTCTGGATGTGTACCTCAAGTTTGTTAGTTGACTTTAACTTTTTTATTACAGCAAGTAAAAATGAAGTCAGTTAATTTCTGTTTAGTAGACTGTTGTGTAGCGGATTCCTTTTTTTCTTTTACTGTGATGATCAACTATCTCATTTGGGGATTGACGATATATATGTGTGTGCATATATGTGTGCATTTGAGTGCATATACTTCTAATATATAAATACATACACAATACATATATATATATATATATATATATATATATATATATATATATATATATATATATATATAAATAATGCAAACCAACACTGCTAGGGCAACTCCAAAAACAAAAAACGCGGAGGCAGTTAAAGCAATAAAAATATAAAACAGCTCTTTAAAGAACTAAAATGGGATAAGCACTTTCAGATCCTGTAAATAATTCTTCAGATCCATTGAAACCACTGGAAAATGTAGCCAATAATATATAAAAAAATGAAGCCAATCGACATCAAGAAAAAAAGGCCAGCGCCTTCCTTTAGTAAAATATCATTCAAAGGTGAATCCACCCAATTAAACGTATCTTTTCAGCCTCTTCCCTTTTAGAGCTGGCTTCAGCAGATAATTGGTATCAAGTCCATGAAATTTATGTGCCTGTAACTTTTCAGTCCACGACGTCTCCACCAATTCTGCAGCATTAAATCGGCAAAACCTCCTCTGTGACTCATTTTTAAAACTTGTACCACCCTAAAATGAAAACTATGTCCTACTTTTTCTTGTGCGTGTTTCAAATGATTTTTCTGGTCCACTAATCTAAATGTCACTTACATGCTTAGAAATAACTGCCTGGTGCTTTTTCCCATATAAAAACAAACAATCACAGAGCTCACACGTAGCTAAATAAACAATGTTCCTGGTGGTACAGTCCGCATAAAAGTTAAAACATATATTTCTTCCCTTGAACTGGGTATATGAACTCCTAATCAGTTGAGATAGATCTATAACTTGTACATCTATGACATGGATGAGTGCCATTCTGATCCGAAACAAAAGCTTTTTTCTCATCAAAATCATTACACAATATCTGCTTCAAGTTACGATTACTCCTAAAAGCAAAGTGAGGTCCGTCTCCTACTACTCGCCTCAGCTCTTCATCAGATATATTTTCCAATTATTCCTTATCACATCGCATATGTGCTTCATATCATTTGAATATGCGAGAGTCATCTTTAGATCTTGTATCCTCCTCTGATGTATACTGTGGCCACCATCCATGTCTTCTCTGAGTAAATATGGTTTCCCTTCTTGTCTCTTCCCTCTTATATACTCTGTGTTCTTCATATTATATATATATATATATATATATATATATATATATATATATATATATATATATATATATATATATATATATATATATATATATATATATATATATATATATATATATATATATATATATATACATACATACACACACACACATACACACACACACACACACACACACACACAGACACACACACGTGTGTGTGTCTGTCAAAGCACTTATGAGCATCTCAAAAATGAGAATGGTCAGTTAAGTGAATTCAAAAAGAGTCATCTTTTACACAATCTAAAAAGGCTGAATCACTAAAACATTTTAAAAAACAATGTATTTTTTAGATTGATCTAAAATGATCAAAACAAGATTAAATTTAAAAAAAAGAATGAAAAAAAAAAAAAAAAGCCAAAAATATTTTTGTCGGGGGCAAGTCCCCTTGCACCTTCCACTCTCCTGCAAATTATAAATACTAACTCCAAGATCATAGAACAGTGGGGTAAGAGTAAATTCCCAGACCCCAATTCACTGCAATTCCTCATGCAAAGCAGCTGAAAAGCTGAAAAGCAAGCTTGTAAGAGCGTTCTCTCTTATGAGCATCTGCTCTTACAGACTGTAACCACATAAAATACACATACATACTCACAC
Source organism: Protopterus annectens (assembly GCF_019279795.1). Lineage (NCBI taxonomy): Eukaryota > Metazoa > Chordata > Ceratodontiformes > Protopteridae > Protopterus > Protopterus annectens. The sequence continues at coordinate 479,692,013 of NC_056737.1, read as the reverse complement.
ACACAAAGAATATATACATGCATGCACACACAGACATATATACACACACAAATTTGTGTACTCTGTGTATGACAGCAAAGATGTAATGGGATAGACAGACAAAATAGGCATCATTAGTAAGAAATGTACTGCAATTTTCTTTCACTAATTTTATGCTCCAGGTGATCACAAAAACTAACCTTCTGCCCTGTGTGTCCCAGAATCACCTCTAGTCAACACACATCCTGCCCAACATCTGCATACCTATTCAACCTAACATATTCCAGAACTGGGTAAGCCTCACCTTCGAAACTGCTTGTCATCAGAAGTCCCATAACATTACAAAGTACAGTTGTGTACACTTAACCATAAATGTAGATGTTCAAGTGTATTCACTGTTGCAATCATCACTTGTGGGTTATCCCTGCTGAGTAGCCCTCGGCTGGCCCGAATACCAGAATAAAGAGCATCTCTCCTGCATCGGCTGCAGGTCACCAGGGACTGACATTAGGTCATCAGTGGTATAAAGCAAGGCAGCCAACGCCATAACATCAGTTTTTCTTGCCCCAGCCTATAGGAGCCCTGCCCAGAAGGCCTCAGGAAGGCCAAATTGGGGGATACCCATAGGTATAAAAACAGAGAAAGAAATAAAGTGGGAAGGAGGGAGGGAAAAAGTACAGTTTTGTATCTACCATAAATGTAGATGTTAGAGGATCCACATTGCTGCAGTCATAACCTGTGGGTAGTCCGCTGTCCTCGGTCGGCCCGAATACCAAAGTGTTAGGCTGGCGTTGGTCATGGTCGCTCAGAGCTGACGTCAGTACGCAGTAGTACTAGCGAATGACCGACGCCATATCCTCAGTCTTTCTTGCCCCAGATGTCAGAAGGCCTAAAAAAGGAAAGGCCATAGCAAACATAGAAAATACCCAACAACCAACATAGATAAAATAATAATTATCCCAAAAGGAACACAGCAACCCCAAACTATAGAGGGGAAGGAGGGAGGGAAAATTGGACTGCAGCAATGTGGATCCTCGAACATCTACATTTATGGTAGGTACAAAACTGTACTATGTTCTTCGTCTCACATTGCTGCAGTCATAACCTGTGGGTAGAATCCCAAAGCAAAGGTAAAGGGAGGCTGGCAAACTAAAAAGCATTAGGAGCTGCCAACATGCCCTGTAAAACTGCAGTGGCAAACCCAGCCCTAGACTTAGAATAAAGAGGGAGATGGTAATGTTTAGTAAAAGTGTGCACTGAACTCCAAGTAGCTGCCTCCAAAATATCCTTAGTAGCTACCCCCTTAAAAAGGCAGTAGATGTGGCGGTAGCCCTAGTGGAATGAGGTCTGATCCCAGCAGGAACATCCTTTCCATGATGAGAATAACAAAAAGCAATACAATGGCCAATCCACTTAGAAATAGTTTGCTTAGAAACAGCCTTCCCCTGTGAACCCAAAGCAAAAGAAATAAATAACTGTTGAGTCTGCCTGAATTCTTTAGTTCTGCTCAAATAATAGTGTAACTGCCTGTGAATATCCAAAGAATGCAAGACTTTTTCCCCTTTATTTTGGGGATCAGCATAAAATGTAGGCAAATGAATAGACTGGTTTAAGGCCACATTAGAAATAACTTTAGGCATAAACGTAGGATTAGTACGCAAGGACACCCTATCCTTATGGAATATCAGGAAGGGTTCAACTGCCATGAGAGCCTGTAATTCAGATACCCTCCTAGCAGACTTAATGGCCAACAAAAAAGCAGTCTTCCAGGACAAAAACTTCAACTCAGACGTAGCTGCAGGTTCAAAAGGAGGTAAAGTAAGCTTTTCCAACACAAAATTGAGATCCCAGGAAGGAGTAGGAGCTCTACGTGGGGGTCTTATGTTTTTTGCCCCTCTAAGAAATTGTTTAAACAAAGGGTGAGAAAATAAAGGAGGGTCACAATCATAGTGAGCAGAAATGGCTGCAGCATGAACTTTCACGGAGGAAAAAGACAAACCCTTGTCTAGTAATTCAGTAAGGTACTGTAGTGTAAAACTCAAATTAGGCACTGAGACATCAAAGCTCTTTGCTGTGCTCCAAAGAAAAAATCTCCTCCATTTATCAGCATAAACTTTTCTAGTACTAGGCCGTCTGGCTTCCAAAATGACATTCAAAACCTGTTGAGGAAGCTGAGACCCCCCAGGGTCTAAAACAGAATACGCCAGGCTGTCAGATGCAGGGACTGTACCCTGACATTGAGAAAATGATTGCTTGCCTGAGACAACAGGTGTGGAATTGGTGGCAAAGACCAAGGAGGCTCCTGTACTAAACTCCTCAGCAGAGGATACCAGTGCTGACGTGGCCAATCTGGTGCTATTAGAATCATGCAAGGCTTGTCCTGCCTGACTTTCAAGAGTACCTTGGGAAGGAGAGGCAGAGGAGGGAAAGCATAGACGTGAAGGTTGTTCCAACTGAAAGATAGAGCATCCACTTTCCAAGCTTTTGGGTGAAACATCTTTGTGCAAAATTTTGGCAGTTGGAAATTTAGTGGAGAAGCGAACAGATCTATGTCTGGAGTTCCCCAAGCCACTGTCAACTGTTGGAATATGTGAGGATCCAATTTCCACTCGTGGGGATCCACAATTTGTCTGCTCAATACATCTGCTAAGGAGTTCTGTGCTCCTGGCAGAAACCGTGCCTGAAGAGTGATGTGCAAACTCAGAGCAGTCTCCCACAAAATCATAGCTTGTCTGCAAAGAGGGTAAGAATGGGTTCCCCCCTGCTTGTTGATGTACCACATGACTGTTGTGTTGTCTGTTTGAATCAACACCTGTCCTGGTTGAAGTAGATCCTTGAAGGCCAACAGGGCAAATTGGACTGCTAACATCTCCTTCATGTTGATATGCAAATGCTGTAGTCTGGGAGGCCACGTGTCTTGAATCCATTTCCCATTGAAGTGTGCTCCCCAAGCCAGGTCTGAGGCATCCGTCGTTAAGATCTGACTCGCCTCTGGTTGGGTCACAGAGAGTCCCTTGTTTAGGTGACATTCCTGAGCCCACCACAAGAATTCCTTCTGGATGCAAGGTATTATCTGAATGACAGTGTCCAAATCGTGGCAGTGTTGAGTCCATACACTTTTGAGATACCATTGTAGCTTCCTCATATGCAGTTTGGCATTGGGAAGTACCAGAATGCAAGATGCCATGAACCCCAAGGCTTGAAGGACTGTCCTTGCAGTCAGCCTGGACATTACTGATAATTGCTGGAAGTATAGGTGAAGATTCCTTTGTTTGTCCGGGGTCAAAAAAGCCATCTGAGAGGCTGTATTCAGTCTCACACCCAGAAAGCACATGTCCTGAGAGGGTACTAGACTGGACTTTATTTCGTTCACAGAATACCCCAGGCACTTTAAAACTGCCATTACATACTGTAGATGTTGAAGTAACTTGTCTTTGTCTTGAGCAAGAATCAGGCAATCGTCCAGATAAGGATAAATTTGTATTCCTCTCAGTCTTAAGAAGGCTATCACAGGAGCCAGGACCTTTGTGAACACCCTGGGCGCAGTAGATAAGCCAAAGGGCAATGCAGAGAACTGATCATGAAAAGTACCAGCCCGAAAATGCAGGAATCTCCTGCAGCTGGGCCTGATAGGAATGTGAAGATAAGCCTCTTTGAGATCCAGAGTTACCATCCAGTGATCTTTGCCTAGCAGAGGCAGAAGTTGCTGTAAAGTTAACATCTTGAACTTTGGAATGTCTAGGTATGTATTGAGAATGGACAAATCCAGAATTGGCCTCCAAGTGTTTCCTTTCTTTGGCACAAGGAATAGGCGAGAATAAAACCCTAGGCCTACTTCTGACGGAGGTACCACCTGGATTGCCCCATTTGCAAAAGCAAAGAAATCTGTTTGTGAGCCTCCAGCCTTTGCTGAGGAGGTACATCTGGCATGCCTTTGAAAGGAGGAAAAGTGTGAAAATAAAACTTGTAGCCTTGATTTATAATGTCCAACACCCATTTGTCCTGGGTGACCAAAAGCCAATTTTGTTTGAAAAGTGCCAACTTTCCTCCTAGAGGAGCTGCCAGACAGGAAGAATCTGGCAGCTGGAGATACAGGTCATTGGGTCTGTTTACGAAAAGGCTGACCCCTGCCCTCACCAGAAGATTGTGCAGGAGAACTCCAAGTCCTAGGTCTGAAAGAACTCTGAGCGTGAGCTCTGCCCCTACCACGTCTAGACCTGCCCTTGGACTGGAAATCGGAAGAAGGGTAAGACCATCCTCTTGCAGGCCAATTCCTGCTAAACTTAGGGGGCTGCACTTGCAAAAATTACTTAATCGTCTGCATGGACTTGGCTTTGTCTTCCATCTTTTTCAAAACTGACTCCACAGAAGAACCAAAAAGAACTTCAGATTGAAGAGGAGCATCCAAAATTCGAGCTTCAACATGCTCTGACAAATTTTGATCCTGAAGCCAGGCATGCCTACGAATAACTGAACCAGTAGCAGCCACCCTGGAAGAAGCCTGAAGAGCATCGAAGCCACACTGCAAGGAATGCTTACCAACCTGATCTGAGGCATGAACTAAGTCCTGCAATTCCTTACACTCCATACCCTCAGCTAAAGCATCTACCTTAGATTTCAACTGACCTAACAGAAAGTTCTGATACTTCAGCATATGAAACTGGCAATTTAAAGCCCTCATAGCTAGCGTGGAGGAGGTATACACTTTTTTACCCCACCTATCCAAAGCTCTAGAATCTTTATCCAGAGGTACTGGATTCTTAACTACAGAAGCCCTGACACCCTTAGGCCCTTGAATAATAGTTTCCGGGTCAGCTCTAGGACTCTTATACAAATATTTATGAGCCTCTGGAACTCTGTAATACCTGTCTGGCTTGACAGGGGCACGGGGTAAAGAATCAGGATTAAGGGAAGGTTCAGAAAAACATCCTGAACAACATCTAAAACAGGGGAATAGACAAAGATCTAGGTTGTGGCTAAATCAAAAATTCCCTAAGCCTCTTACGAGAATCTGAAAAATCCTGACCTTCCCACTTGAAATGCTCCCTCATGGAGTGCAAGGTTTCAGAAAAGGAAAAATCCTCTGGAGGAGAAGCAGAAGGACAGGAATCCTCTGCATCCGAATCAGAATAGGGAGGAAAATCCTGAATATCCTCAGCTGAAGACTCAGAGTAATCTGAGGAATGCTCCAATCCCTCTAAATCTGTCTCCTCCCTAGGCCTCTTCTCTGGAGGGGGCATAGAACCCCTGATTAAAGTAATCAAATCCTCTGCCATTTTCAACATATGTTTTTTAGGAACAGAACCCGAAGAACTAGGGCTGATGCCTGTACCAGAAAGACCAGGTCTAGCTTTAGCAGGGCCTTTAGTGACAGAAGTAGAAGGCCTAATAACCTTTTGCAAGGATGGAACCACAGAAACTTGAGAAGCCCCCTCGGCCTGACCCAACTCCTGAGAGGCCAACTCCTGTAATATTAAAGGTTCCCCCTGTGATTCAGCCGAGACCTCGGCTGGATCCACAGATTCAACCGTAGATTCCATAGAACCGGCATCCGCAACGGACGACTCATCCTGCTTAGACTTTAATGATTTATCTTTTCGCTTTTTTGCGGTAGCGGGCGTCGGAGGATCCGACGGCATGTTGTAGTTACACCGCTTACCGAAAACAAGCCTAGCACAGTCTAATCTGCGTTTAATGGTGCGCTTATTAAATCTAGCGCAAAAGCGACACCCGACTACGTCGTGCTCAGGCCCCAAGCAAGGAATACAGAGAGAGTGATAGTCCCTATGAGGTATCTGTTTTCCACTGACATCCGGATTAACTGAGGCAAGAAAAGACAAAAATATTCCCCAACGGGGTACTTAGCCCAACTTGGTCTTCGGTCTGAAACTCGGAAAATGAAAATTTCAGAACGCCGAACAGCACTTGCAAACGCTGCTTCTGCTTCGGACCACGCAGCAAGAAAGACTGAGGATATGGCGTCGGTCATGCGCTTAAGTACGACTGCGTACTGACGTCAGCTCTGAGCAACCATGACCGACGCCAGCCTAACACTTTGGTATTCGGGCCGACCGAGGACAGCGGACTACCCACAGGTTATGACTGCAGCAATGTGAGACGAAGAACATCAGAGCTGCAACAGTGAATACACTCGAACATCTACATTTATGGTAAGTGTAAGCAACTGTACTATGTTCTTCATGTTTCACTGTTGCAGTCATCACTTTTGGGAAGATACCCAAAGCTGAAGGTAGGGTGGAAGGTAGGAAGGGAAAGACTAGAAGAACAGGCTTGCACTGCTTGAAGTAGAACCCAGCATGCCTTGCAGGACTGCAGAGGCAAAGCCTGCCCAGGCTTTGGAGTAGAGAGGCAATTGGTGGTGTTCGGTGAAGGTGTGGACTGAAGTCCAAGTGTCAGCTTCTATAATGTCCTTGGTAGGGGTGCCCCTGAGGAAAGCAGTGGAAGTAGATGCTGCCCTAGTGGAATGGCTTTGGACAGGCTTGGGAGGTAGTTTTCCATGGAAGTGGTAGCAGAATTGGATACAGTGGGCTATCCATTTTGAAATGGTCTGCTTGGAAATAGGTTTCCCCTTTGCCCCTGGGGCGAAGCTGACCAGCAGCTGGTCAGTCTTTCTGACAGGCTCGGTCCTATCCAGATATTATCTAAAGTTGTCTGTGCACATCCAGTGAATGCAGGATTCTTTCTCCCTTATTTTGAGGGTTAAGAAAGAAGGTGGGAAGATGGATAGCCTGATTAAGTGTCACGTCAAATACCACCTTAGTCATAAAGGAATAAAGGAGGGGTTAGTTCTAAGAGACACCCTGTCTGCATGAAAGATAATGAAGGGTTCAATGGCCATGAGGGCCAGCAGCTCGGAAATCCTCCTGGCTGAGGTTATGGCCAGCAGGAAGGCAGTCTTTCAAGAGAGGAGTTTCAGCTATGCTGAAGCAGCTGGTTCAAAGGGGGGTAAGGTCAACTTTTCCAAGACATAGTTAAGGTCCCACGCAGGGATGGGTGGCCTCCTGGGTGGTCTGATGTGTGATACCCCTCTAAGGAATTGTTTTAGCAGGAGGTGGGAGAACAAAGGTTGCTCTGTATGGCAATGGGCAGAGATAGCGGAGGCATGAATTTTGATGGAACAGTAAGATAATCCTTTTTGCACTAGATGCACCAGGTAGTCTAGAATCAAAAAGTGAGGGTGGCAAGGGAGTCACTTGTACACTTAGTTTGGCACCAGGCCTTAAATCTTTTCCATTTTGCAGAGTAGGATTTCCTGTTGCTGGGCCTCCTGGCCTCCTTAATGATATCCAGGACCTACGTTGCTCAACAGTAGGCTGGTATCCATCTCTGGGGTATAAGCCATGCGGATAGGCTGAGAGTTTGCAGATTGGCATGCAGTACCGACCCTTTTTTTGGGGTTAGTAGTTCTTTTGTGAGAAGCAGGCTCCTGGGCGGCTCCTTGGTCAGGCTAAGTAGCAAGGGGTACCAATGCTGCCTGGGCCAATTCGGAGCAATGAGTATAGCTCTTGGCCCTTCCTCCCCGATCTTTAGCAGTACCCTTGGGATCATTGGCAAGGGGGGGAAAGCATAGACAAACAGGTTGCCCCAGTGGAATGACAGCACATCCACCGTCCAGGCTCCTGGGTGGAACTCCCTGGTGCAGAACTGGTCCAACTGTCTGCTCTCTATGGATGTGAAGAGGTCTACCTCTGGGGTCCCCCATAATTGGGTGATGTTGAGGAAGGTCTACCTCTGAAGCTGCCATTCATGGGGGTCCTGGAAACTTCTGCTGAGGTGGTCTGCCTAGGGTGTTGTGTCCCCCTGGGATGTACTGGGCTACCAGATGCAGGCCCATCAGAGGCAGTCTGCCAGAGTAACATGGCTAGATGACAAAGGGGACAGCAGTATGTTCCCCCCTGCTTGTTGATGTACCACGACTGTGGTATTGCCTGTTTTGATGAGGAGCACCCCTGGTTTTAGGTGGCTCTTGAAGGCTGTAATAGCCCTGAGTACCGCCATCATTTCCTTCAGGGTGATGTGGAGGTCTAGGCCCCTGAGGTCCCAGGTGCCTTGGGTACACATGCCTCATAAGTGGGCCCCCCAGGCCATGTCCAAGGCATCTGTGGTGATGGTCTTGCTGTGGGGATGAATGAGACATGGTAGGGCCTTGTTGAAGGTACAGACTTCTGCCCACCATAGGAGTTCCTCCCTTAAGCAGGGAATCAGAGCCAGTTGTAGCTCCAGTGACAGTGTGTTGGCACCATAGGTTTTTTAGGTACCATTGCAGTTCTCATGCATAGTCTGGCCAAGGCAACCAACATGATGCAGGATGCCACGTACCCCAGAGCTTGCAGGAACTTCCTTGCTGTGAGGTGTGCCCTGTGAGCTAATTGGGTGAAGTATTGGGGTAGAAAACTTTGTTTTTCTGGAGAGAGAAAGGCTCTTTGGGTGGATGTGTCCAGGAGAACTCCCAAGAAGGTGATCTGTTTTGTGGGCTGGAAATGGGATTTTTCATTGTTGATGGTAAATCCCAGAGGTAAGGAGGGTTTGGACAAAGCTGACGTCCTGCAGGAGCTTTTCCCTGCTGTCTGCCTGGATGAGACAGTTGTCCAGATAGGGGTAAATTTGTATGTTTTTGTGCCTGCAGAAGGCAATGACAGGGGCCAGGCATTTGGTGAAAATCCTGGGAGCAGAGCAATAGATAAGCCAAAGAGCAGAGAACTGAAAGTGTTGTCAGCCTGCCCTGAAGTGAAGGAAACTTCTGCAGGATTCCCTTATAAGGATATGGAGGTAGGCATCCTTCAGATCTAGGGTGACTAGCCATGCATTTGTAGTCAGCATGGGTAAGAATTTTTGGAGAGTAAGCATTTTGAATTTTGTAAGCATTTTGAATTTTGGCACTAGCAAGGAAAGGTTTAGTGTTTATCTAGAATAAGGGGCCAAGTGCCCTCTTTCCTGGGTACCAGGAACAATCTTGAATAAAACCATTTTCCAGCTTTTTCCTGAGATACAGGCTCCACTGCTCCTTGAGCACAAAGTTACTGAATTTGGCAGAGGGCCTCTGGCCGCTGATTTGCTGGTATGTATGGGCACCCTGTTAAGCTTGAGTACTCTTTGAATGAGAATCTGTATCCTTGGGAAATTATTTTTGGACACACTGATCTGCTGTGATGGTTTGCCAGTTGTCTTTGAAAAGGGATAGCCTTCCTCCTGACCTTTGCGGGGGGTGGAGTCATTGTGAGTCCTTAGAGTAGGGAGTGGACTTAGAACTCCCTGCCCTGGGGGTTGTAGAGGTCCATTGTCTGGGCCTCTGCTGGCCTTGTAGTTTCTGCCTGAGGGGGGGTCTATCCCTGCACCCTTTCCTTTGCATACGCTTGGATTGGGAATGAAAGGACCAGTGTTTGGTGGGAAAGTTCCTGCTGAATCTGGGAGGTTGCACCTGGAGGAAATCCTTTACCTGTCTACATTGACTTGGCCTTATCCACTATTTTCTTAATCAACTCATCCGGCTTACATCCTTATTTGGGGGGGGGGGGGCATCTAGGAGTTTGGATTTAACATGATCAGGCAGAGGATGCTCTTTCAGCCATGCATGTCTCCTAATGACCGACCCTGAAACAGCAGCCCTACTAGAGGCTTCTATATCATCGAAAACGCAGTGGAGAGAATGCTTTGCCACTTGAGAGCTGGAGTGCAAGAGCTCTCCTATTTATCTGGAAGTTGAACTGTCTGGTAAGGAGGAAATTGTCTGCTTTAATAGTTCCAGCATATGTTGTTGATATTTAAGCACATGGAACTGGCAGTTAAGAGCTCCGATAGCTAAGGTAGCAGAGGTGTATACCTTTCTACCCCATCTGTCTAGGGCTCTGCTATCCTCTTCAGAAGGTATTGGAGTTTTGGAGGAATGGCCCTAGCCCCTTTGGACTCCTGGGTGATGGCCTCTAGGTCAGCTGCAGGGTTTTTGAATAAATATTTGTGGGTGTCTGGCACCCTGTAATACCCATCAGTCTTTCTGGGTGGAGGAGGCAGGGCATCAGAGGTGAGGCTAGACTCCATAAAGACATCCTCTACCACATCCAAATGGGAGGAATGGCTAAGGGTTTATGCTGGGGTAGGTTCAGAAACACTCTTAGTCTCTTCTTAGAATGGGGGTAGTCCTCAGCTTCCCAATGGAAGTGTTCCCTGAGGGTATGCAAGGTCTCTCCAAATGATAGGTCCTCGGGGGGGGATGCAGAAGGGATGGATTCCTCGGCATCAGAATCCTCAAAGGTAGTAAGGGGCTGCTGTTCATTGTCTGAGTCCAGACAGTCTGATTCTTCAGTGTCAGGTTCAGAGAGAATCTATGGGGAAAGGTCCTTTTTTCTTTTGGCTGTGGTAGTCTGATTACCTCTGGATGAGCGTGATCAGATCCCTCAGTCATGTTAAGAAGCTTCGGTGACTGAGCAGGCTGGGCTTGAGGAAGATGGTGACTGGGAATTGTGGAAAGAGTTTTTAAGGAGTGGCCTTGCTTTTAGGCTTCAGTGTTTTTTGAAGGGCCTGGGTACAGCTGTGGCTGGCGGGGTGGCCACTGGGCTTTGTTTGGCATTGGTTATCCAAAAGGACTCCTCAGAAGCTGGTGCCTGCAGAGCAGCTCCAGACCCAACCATGGGGCTGACAATCAAAATCTTGACAGGTGTAGTCTGATCCAATGTCATACCGGACTCCGAATGTGTCTCGGTAGAGGCCTGCGGTGGCTGTGCGGCTGTCATCAGGGGCTGCATAGGTGCCTCACTGAATTCACTGTGCTAGTGGTGGAGTTCAGGTTAGAGTCATCTGTAGGCCTAACCTTTTGTGGTCTATCCCTTTCTTTGCCTTTTCTCTTTTTGGGGGTATCCACGGGAGGCTGACCGATGGGTGCCATTTCATACGGAGGAGGACTCTCCTTAAAATGTCTAGCTACAAATTCGGCTCTACTGCGGGTGGTCCTAGCATTAAATAGAGCGCAGGACTGACATCCAGGGACGTCGTGGTCTGGGCCTAAACAGGTTACACACAGTTTATAGAAGTCTTGGTGTGGTATTTGTTTTCCACAGCAGAGACAATTATTTACTTTTTCGGACATCTGTTAGTGCAAGAAAAAGATCTCCAGTGGGGTACTTCTCTCTGACAACGGCTGACTGATGCACACACAAACTTCTGCTTCGAGCTCCATGGCAAGAAAGACTGATGTAATGGCGTCGGCTGCCTTGGTTTATACCACTGACAATCTGACGTCAGTCCCTGGTGACCTACAGCTGACGCAGGAAGGATACTCTTTACTCTGGTATTCGGGCCAGCAGAGATAACCCACAAGTGATGACTGCAACAGTGAAACACTAAGAACATCAATGGTAGTGATCAGATCCAAAGTGATACTGACAGTGTGCAGTAATGGAAGATTAGCAGTCATTACCAAACACATATATTTCTTCTACTTTCTTACTGGTTATGCAAACAATGACACAAATATCCTCTTTAAAATAATGTTTGTCTGTCTCTTAATTGTTAGAAGCCCGCAGCTGACACAATACATAGTTTAATAGAAAGTCATCCTCACAGTGAAGCTGAGCAGCCTGTAGCATGTTCTAGAATTCCATCTTAGTTGACATTCTATAACCCGTGCCATTAATGACACATGTGGGGCACTTACTATACTGACCATCCAATGCATGCTGGCTGCAGTTCTTCAGTTATACAAAAATGTTCAAGAAATTAATTGAAAGAAAAAACACATGACAATGATTATCATAGTTTTACAGTTGAAATAGATACCATTCTTCCATATGTCCACTTACTTCCATATCTCCACTTATTTATCTATTAAGCTAGTGCATGGATTCATTAAGTTTAGCAGACAGTTGTTTCTATTTGACTAGGATTGCAGACTACAAAACTAACTAGAACGGATGAGATTCAAGCTTGGGTATCTAGCTTTGAAGCTATGGGTATTATGTCAAACCATAATAAAAAAAAAACATAAGTACTCTACTGTATACACTTGTTGATCATTTTTCATTCAGTAAATGTATGCCAAATGACCCATAGTCAGAAATGGCCACAGTGCAAACAACTTTCTTTGCTTATGTTTGCTGGGGCTCTTTCCCCTTGGGTCTCCACTGAAAATGGGTTGCTTACTATCAATGCAAACAGTTAACCTTTTCTTCTTTACAATTATTTTGTATTGTGATTGTTATTTAATATTTGTATACTGTCACTATCTTTACTTATGTTTACTGGGGCTTTTCCCCTCGGGTCTCCACTGAAATTGGGTTTGTTTGCAAACTTAGTTGGACTAACCCGGTTAACAAATGTGAAATAAATAAATATAGCACTGTAGCAGTATAAATGATTAAGTTGCCATTGGACAAAAGTTTAACAGCCCATTTTGTAGTTTTCAGCAGATTACTTTGCACACATGGCATCTTAATTTACTGTGTTTTCAACAGGCAGCGTAACAGGGAGCAGGACCTTCATTACTGTGGTAATCCACTGCACAACTAACAGGAGCCTTTTAAGTAAGCTTTGCTTCAAAACTTGCACTGTGGCTTCTTTGAGATTCAGTATTAAAAAGGGTTTCCCATGACCTCAAAAATGAAGAGTCTTGGATCAATTTTCAGTTACAACACACCAATGAACCCATATTAAGAACATCTTTGTGGTTAATGCTTCAAAGTTAAATTAGTGCCCTAACTTCTTACTACAGCCACACTCCCCGTTCAGTTTCTTTTATATTGAACATATAAAAACAGCAGAGCTGGCCTTTAAAATCTGAACAGTACATTTTCAGTTATCCCAAAACATGTGGTAGTTAAAACAGAATTATTTTCTATGCCTGCACAGACCTTTATTCAATCTTTCTTAGAGAATGGACCTTGCACACATTTATTACAAAAAAAAAAAAAATGTAAAGCATATGGTAAACAGCAGTACGTTTCCTGTTATTGTACCTCACTTCCTTACCGTCTGGAGCCTGCCACCATCACTTTCTGCTAATGAATGCCACTGTTAGTCTGCCTTTCTTTGCTCTGCATTCCACCACTAGACTATGCTTTAAATTTTCAATTCCCTCAGATTACAATAACTTTAAATGACTTCAGTACTACTATAATTTATTTATTTATGCAATTCTTGCTTTGTAAATAATGTACACTTCTGTCTGATTATAAATCATTCTAATGGCTCCTTATCACAACTGTGAGATCAGATTTTGCAAATCTTGACAGTGAAAAATAAAATGTAAATGAATCAAGAAAGTAAATTCTCAAACTTGCTGTTACACCTTTAAAGTTTTTTCCTTCAGGGGCCTTTGTTCCTGCACCCCAGTGTAGGAGCTGTGCCACCCACACAGTTGTTACTAAATATTCTAAATCCAATACTACTGTACTTCAAAATGTGTGTGTGTGTGGGGGGGGGGGGGTCCTCCAGCATACTGCAATTTTAGACTTAGTTTTTAATCTCCCTTCAGATTCACATTTTAATAGCCAAGATTTTGAGGATCATTAATATGGTCCTCAAAATAGCACTGGGAACCCCATATTGAGATGTCCCCTGTATAAAGGACCTTGGTGGTAGGGATCCTGCTGTCTCAGTTAAGATGGCATACCACTCCCAAATCGTTTAATATATATATATATATATATATATATATATATATATATATATATATATATATATACATATACATACATACATATATATACATATATATACACACACACACACATATACATACATATATATATATATATATATATATATATATATATATATATATATATATATATATATATATATATATATATATATATATATACACACATACATACATATATACACACACTAGTTTTTAATATCACTTCAGCTCAGAGCAAGAGTAACTCTCATATACTGCAATCTCAATAACAGTGGACTTTAATTACCTTTTAATAGCAGGAGAATCTCTACGAAGTAGAGTAGAAGTAATTACTTTTTCACCATCAACCCCTTTTCCCCATTTTTCTACATGGGATTGGGGCACTGCATCAACTATCACCATCTGTCTCAATTCAACGTCACTCTCCTACCTTCTATGACATGCATACCAATCACAGGTCTTCTCTCACACTATCCAATTCATCTCTTTGCTGATCACTCTAGTTTTCTACTGCCTCCTTCTTGTCTGTTCTAAATCTTTATCAACCAGACTGTCTTCTGCTTTTTTGCACATGTGCCCAAACTGCTGCAATCTGTTCTTTGACCTTCTCTGCATTTGGAACTACTATGGCTTCTGCACTGATTCCCTCTTTTCTTAATCTGCCCCACAGTGTGCAGCCTACCACCTGCCTCAGGCAGTTTATCTCTATCACCTTTAGCTTTCTCAACTACTCTGCCTTTACTGCCCATGTTTATGTACCATGCAGTAGTTTTGGTCACACCACTGCTTTGTACACCTCACTCCAACTTCTTTGGCATTCTGTCATACACTTCCTCGGCTATTCTGTGCCAGATGGCTTCAGTCCATCTGAATCTAGTTTTTACCTCCTGATCAGACTTCTCTTCTACTCCTCCACCCTTCCCAGATACTTAAAGCTGTTAACCTGTCCCACTACTTTCACTTCTATCTCAGTTTTCATCATCTTTTAATTTACCCCATTTGCTGCCATTACAACCGTCGTATCTGTACTCTGCTTCATCCTATGTCCCTTCAGTTTTGCATTCCATTCCCCTAACCTTTGCTGAAGTTCTTTTTCCGAGTCAGACTGTAATTTCACACTGTCTGCATATAGTGGCTTTGCTGAGGTGTCCTCTCCAACCACTTTGCTGATGTACTCCAACACAGGTATGAAGAGTAGAGCAGTGGGCTCAGAGGTGAACTAGCACATACCTATGCCGATTTGGCGGCATTAGTCAACACAACCAAATCACCTAGAGCCAATTTTTACAGAGTCAAGTTTCTAGCCCCAACATGGAGTGAAGTGTAGAAATTAAGCTGGGCATTTTCACAATTAATTTTTAAAGCAAAGGCCTCCACAACGTGAATGTCACCCAAAGCTGTTTAAAGGTGCATTTCCATGGCTTTTTATCTTGGCTAGTAATTAATTATACAGTAGGAGAATTAAGAGAGCGGTACCTTGTGCCCAGCTTAATTTATGCTCTTCACTGCACTTAACCCCATTATAATAAAGACAGTCTAACTAGAATTTTCAAGCAACTAACAATTGTAGCGTTTTAGTATTTGTAGTGGAGGCACACATGACAAATTTATCCTAACAAAAGCTTGCCAGAACTAATGTGCTTAGCTTTTTCCACAAATCACACAAGAATCAAGCAAACTTTTCTTCACATGAGAATAATAAACATTTTGTTTCATTACACAACTCTTCTGTTGTGGTAAAATAACCACCAAGCTTAAAAAGAATTAGAGGGTATGGACTATAGACATACACAAGTTTTTAACAGCTATGCATCAGCCTGCCAAACCACAGAACACGTTTATGTGCTCACTCTACTATTTTCCAACAAGATCAGGAGGAAGATACATTTCAAAAGTCCTGCTTTTGTTTTCACAGGATAATCATTTTCTCTCATTTCAGTCCTACTGTAGAAATCTGAAGCAAATGCTTTATATTTAGAACTCAATAACTATACATGGGCCACACACACGATTAGTTACCCTGCTAATCATGCATCAACTCAGCCAAACCATGAACTGTTTACACTATTATTATTGTAATTTATTTACTGGAGAATAATTAGGAAATGATGAGGCACACTGTATTAGATACCCACAACCTGGCAATTTAGGCTAAACCATTAACCACCACTAACAGCCACAGTATCACACAACCACAGGGCAGCGTTGGGAAAACAAGTTATCACATTGTTCAGTCTGGAACCAAGACAAAGAAGAAAGCAACTCAACAGGCGTCTGTCTGTGACCTGCATTAGTACTGATCCAACAATAATGCATGGCAAAGGAAAACAAGAATTCATAAAAGCTGTAGTCACTGGGCTATGTAACACAGATGCTGTTTTTGGTGTTACTATGTTTATGGGGACCTGTAAAGTACCAGAATTTCTCATTATGGTAAGATCATACACTGAAAACATAATCAAATCTGAAAGATAAAGGGTTGTGATGAGGTCACTAAACACAACTTATCTTTTATGTGTTCAAGAAATGTTTCTCAAATTCACTTCAAGGCGAGACAGTCTTTAGACAGCCAGTACTAGAACCTACTACAGAAAGAGCAGCCTTACCCCTGGTATTCTTTATGAAGACAGAACAACTTACATTCTTGGCTTAATCTGTTAAAACTTAACACCTTCAAATCTGAGTCCATGGCTCCAAATTCCACTACAAGGGAGTCTTCTGTACCTTACTCCTAAGTACATCAATTACAGTGGCATTAAGCTTGAATTAATTTAATAAGATTTATAGATTTTATGTAATCATGGATTGTAAGCTCAGACTTGGGGCCCAAGTGTCTGTGGTTAGAAAATGATCTTGCTTCAACATATGAAAAAATGTCCAGAATTAAGCACCTTTTACCTCATGCTGACATGTCAGGTTTATGTTTATGCTGTGGTTGCCACTTGGGCTGGATTCCTGCATAGTCCTGTGTATGCGACTTTCTAAACTGAGCTTGTCCATTTCAGATGGTGAAGAACTCTGCTCATACCTCCCAACCGTAGCGGATTACTCCTTTTTTACCGAGGTTTGGGGTCAAATCAAATGGGGCGCCATGATTCCCGAGTGGCACCCCTTCATTTCCGTTTTCCAGCTTTTCTTTTAAATTTCCCCCCTCCCCGCGGGTTGAGCTGATGTCAGCATGTTCGTGATGACATCAGCTCCATCAGCCTGTCTGAATTGAGCTCAAGGGCTCATATGCACGCATTTCCGGCTGGCTTTCTTTTTGAATGGATCAATCTGTGAGTGGGAAGGAGGTTTAGCTGCTGCTGGTTGCTTTCTGAATGGACGACTGCTGCTGTGGCTGAATGGATGAGGTAGCGGGACTGTCAACTTGTGCAATTCAGCGCCTGGATGGATTTACTTGAGGGATTATTTCAGGTATCTACTTGAGCGACCAAACAGAACTGGTGTGATAAGAGCCAGTGAATGGAAAATTAGAAGTTATGTTCTTACCATAACGTTCCATGTTAGTTGTCTTCTTCTCGCCTTCTTTCTTGCTGGATGGGTTCGGAGCCGACCTCGGCTCCGACTCGGCCACTCTAAAAGCTCGAGAGTTGGTTCCACCGGCTCGAGGCTCCCCTTATATCCCACAATGCTAGGCGTGAATTACCTCAGATCTCGTTTGTGAGCTAGGCCCAGCTAATAATACAACCAGAAAAAAAAAACTGGGAAAAGATAGACCACCTCTATAAACAAAGGGGAAGAGGAAAGGTGACCTAAAGCCTGATCTAGGAGATATGCACAGCAGAGCATGTACCTATAGCAAAGAGGTGGTAGAAAGAGAGGTCACAATCAAACTCCTCTAGGTCTGTCCAGGCCAGGGGGAAGGAGGGTGGGACGCAAGAAAGAAGACAACTAACATGGAACGTTATGGTAAGAACATAACTTCTAAATGTTAAGTTGTCTATCTCGCCTTCATTCTTGCTGGATGGGACTGCATCCCTAGCACCTTGTCCCGGGTGGCCTAACGGAACAGACTCTTGAGAACAGTGGTACCAAAGTTAGCTCTATGCCTAGAAGCTAAATCCAACTTATAATGTGAAATGAAAGTGTGAGGAGTAGCCCAAGTAGCCGCTGCACAAATGGTGTCAATAGGCAGTCTGTCTTGGAAGGCTATAGAAGTAGCCAAAGCTCTGGTGGAATGGGCTTTAGGTTTGTTAGGCAGCTTTTGGTGTCTAATTTTATAAACAATGGAAATTAGAGATGTTAGCCATATAGATAATGATACCTTTGAAACTGAAAGTCCCTTTCTGCCTTCTGCATAAGAGACGAACAGCTGGTCAGATTTTCTGAATTGTTTTGTTCTATCCAAATAGTACCTTAACTGACGATGAACATCTAGCCAATGCAATTTTTGTTCAGACCTATTAGAATATTCTGGAAAAAACACAGGGAGGTCAATGCTTTGATTTGGGTTAGACGTCGAGGCTATTTTAGGTAAAAAGGACGGGTTGGTTTGTAAGGATACCCTGTCCTTATGGAACAACAGATAAGGAGGTCGACAGCTGAGTGCATGAAGTTCTGAAACTCTTCTAGCTGAAGTAATAGCTACCAGAAAGAGAGTCTTCCATGATAGCAATTTCAATGAACAGGAAGCTGCAGGTTCGAAAGGGGGAAGAATCAAAGAACTGAGCACTAAATTAAGGTCCCAAGGAGGGGGAGAATTTCTTATAGGAGGTCTGAGAAGAAAAACTCCCTTCAAAAAGGCTTTGCAAAGCTTGTGGGACATGATGGCAGACTCTGAAATGCCTACATGAAAGTTAGATATAGCTGCCAATTGAACTTTGAGAGTAGAAGGAGATGAACCTGCATGAAAGAGTTCAGCTAGAAAATCAAGAACCAAATGGATGGGAGCAGTGAAAGGATCTAAATCCTTTCCTTGAGCCCAATAGGCAAAACGTTTCCACTTATTAAGATAAATTTTCCGAGTGGAAGATTTATGTGAAGCTATTAAAATATCTCGAACATTGTGAGATATTTGAGGAAGCCTGGCTAGGTAGGAACTGGAGGAACCAAGCAGTGAGGCTCAGAGGGGAAGGAGCGATGTAACTGACCCGACTGATGGATCAAAAGATCTGGAACTAGGTCCAGATGCCAAGGTTGCTCCAACAGAAATTGATGTAGAAAGGGGAACCAAACCTGTCGAGGCCAGTAAGGAGCAATGAGGATCAATGAGGCCTTCTGAGCGATAGCTTTCTGTATCACTTGAGAGATTAGTGGGAAGGGAGGAAATGCATACAGAAGTCCCCGGGGCCAAACTTGGACTAGAGCGTCTCTGCTGGGCTGGCCTGGTAATGGGAATAGGGTGAAATAATCTCTGCACTTGCTGTTTTGGGGAGTAGCAAAAAGGTCGCAGCAAGGCTGACCCCACTTGAGAAAAATTTTTCTCGCAATAGAATCTTTCAGAGACCACTCGTGAGGCATGAGAATAGCCCTGCTCAACTTGTCCGTGATTTGATTGGACTTCCCGGGGATGTGCGTTGCTATCAGAAAACGCTGAGAAGAAATCGCCCATTGCCACAGTCTGAGTGCTTCTCGACATAGGGGATAGGACCTGGTTCCGCCTTGTTTGTTGATGTACCACACTACAGACATATTGTCCGTCTGGATTGCTATTGTTCCCAGGGGAAGAGAGTCTTGAAGGGCTTGCAACGCTAAAAGCACTGCTCTCATCTCTAGAACATTTATATGCAAGTAGCATTCGTCTGGTCGCCATATGCCCTGGACAGTTCTGCCCTGATAATGCCCCCCCCCCACCCGATCAGGGAGGCGTCCATTGTCAGAGTAGCAACCGGAGGGGAAGGAACAAAAGGTCTTCCCAAGAAGAGCTGAGGGGAAGACATCCACCACAGAAGACGATTCTTGCATGTTTGCGTAATCATAATGGTGTGGGACATCGGAAGTTGCTGGTATGACCATTGTGTGAAGAGCATCCATTGAAGGATTCTCATGTGGAATCTGGCTAATGGAAGCAGAGGTATGGCAGCCGCCATAATCCAATACTTTCAGAACTAACCTGGCTTTGACTCTGTTGCTGCTGAAGAGAAGCGAGACTAGTTTGCGTATGTCTGTTATTCTCTGATCTGTTAGTCTCGCAGACATATTGACTGTGTCTAGATTTGCACCTATGAAGGTAATAGCATGACAAGGTGACAAAACAGACTTTTCGCAATTTATTGAGATGCCTAACTTTTGACAAATGCGAAAGGTGTAGTCTCTGGCCATTAGAAGAAGATGCTTGGTGGGAGCTGTGAGGAGCCAGTCGTCCAAATATGGAAACACCTGGAATCCTTGACGTCTCAGGTGAGAAGCTACCACTGCCATGCATTTGGTAAACACCCGGGGGGCAGTGGTGAGTCCAAAGGGCAGGGCTCTGAATTGAAAATGACTGGTTCCCAGCCTGAAGCGGAGAAATCTTCTGGAGCATCTGTTCATTTTATATGATAGTACGCATCCTGAAGGTCTATAGAGCACATCCAGTTTTCCTTTCCCAATAGGGGAAGGATGGACTGTAGCGTGACCATCCGAAATCTTGTTTTCTTGACAGACTTGTTCAAGATACTGAGATCCAAAATTGGTCTCCAGTCCCCTGTTTTCTTTGGAACTAAAAAGAACCTGGAGTAGATTCCGGATCCTTGCTGGTCTGCTGGAACTGGCTGAATTGCTCTTGTTGCAAGCAGCTTTGAAATTTCCAAAGCTGCAAGATCCCTTTGAGCGGGTGGAACATCTGGAAGGGATTTTTTTGATTGGTTTGGAATGCGAATGAAGGGAATGGAATAGCCTTCGGAAATGATGGACTGTACCCACTTGTCTTGAGTTAGGGATAGCCAGGCTTCTGGGTACAGTGACAATCTTCCCCGACTGCCTCCGAAGGTGGACAGTCGGGCAACACCTCAGGGATGCTGAAAGGGCTTATCGGAAAAAGTTTCTCGATTGCCCTGGTTCTGCGGACCCCCTCTGCCTCTGGGGCGACGTCTACCATTATTGTTCCCTCCTCTGCCTCTGGAGGGGAACCGACTCTGTGCGTCAGGCAAATTCCCTTGAGATTGTTTGCGGAACCACATTTTTCCACTTTTCTGGCCTTTGGGGTAAGGTCTAGAAGGAGTAGAAAAATGGACTCCAACGGCAGACAAAGTCTTGCCATCCATCTCGCACCTAGTCAAGGTTTCTTTCACCTGAGGACCAAAGAGAGATGATCCATCAAACGGGAAATTAGTGAAAGATGTTTTAAAGGGGTCCGCAAAATTGCATAGTCGCATCCAGGCATGCCGGCGTAAGGCGACACCTGTCCCTGCGGCTCTACTCACTCCATCAGCCGCATATGAAAGGAGGCGCATGGAGGAGTTAGCTATAGAATTCAGGGTAGTCAGCTGGGCATTCATCTTGTCCTGAAAACCTGCAGCTGTAGGATCCTTCAACATATCACTCGCTTCCTTGATCAAGTCTCTCTGGAGACGAGTGAAATGGCATAGGTAGTTCAGCGAACGCATAGCAAAGGTCGCTGACAAAAACATCCGCTTTCCGTACCTGTCCATAGACCTAGATTCCTTGTTAGGGGGATGGACAGGCACTGAAGGATCAGCTAGTTCCTTCTTGGTGGCAGCAGCTACCACCATAGCATCCACCGTAACTCCTTTGGTCAGAAATTGTTTATCAGTTGGTGCTGTTATAAACTTAGAAGGTCTCCTGGGGTAGGGTCCACTGAGTCAGGAGCCGTCCATGCTTTGCTACCACCTGCATGAGGGGGTCAAGGGGGAGACACCCAGGAGGTGGAAGGGCGAGAGCCAAACGCCTCAAGATACACAGATTCATCCTCCGAAGGGTTAAGGGCTGGCCAATTTCCCTCTGCTTGAGGATCTCTAGAATGTCTGCAAAGGAGACATCTTCAGAAGGGGAACGGGGGAACCCTCGGAATCCTCTAAATCTGTGTCAGAGGTGACAGACTCAGGTGAGTCTATGTGTTTCCTCTTACACTTTCTCTTCCTAGGGGGCTCCCCTGCCAAATCAGGAGAGGCCTCGGAAGAGGATGAAATCCCCACAGGGGATTCTTGAAGAGTTGGCTCTCTGCGGTCAGGGATGAGGGAGAGAGTAGACTTAACCTGAGGCACCGAAGAGGGAGGGGCGGACGGAGCCGACTGTGGAGTT
>NC_056737.1:479587699-479665199 GCF_019279795.1 Protopterus annectens | reverse complement strand
CCAAGGCCCTAAAGTTTGGGTCTTTTTCCTTTTTTCACTAAGGAAGCTCGACCTTGGGACAACCGACGGATGTCATTACTCGATGGGAAGGAGACTGCTGACTAAGGTGCTTAGACAAGATTTTGGCCCTATGTCTTGTAGTCCTAGTATTGAATAGAGCACCCAGAAGGCAGTTTGGAACATGTGGTTTGGGCCTAAACAAGCAACACACAAGGTATGAAAGTCTCTGTGTGGAATTTGTTTACCACAATGGAAGCAGTCATTAACTTTATCTGACATGAGTCACAAATAAGAAAAAAAACAGTTTCCCAATGGGGTACTTAGCTTTAGACGAATTTCTCACTCCAGTGCAGACCAACTGATGCACTCACAAATGCTTCTGGTTCTGATGGGAAGAAAGACTGATGTCATGGTGGTGGATGGCTCCCTATACCAACTGTCATGATGTCAGGGTAGGGTGTCATCCAGCTCAGGGAGTAGAGTGTTTTTTTACTCTGGTACTCAGGATGACCAAGGGCTTCCAAAGCAGGAAATCACATAAGTCAGGACTGCAACAGTGAAGCATGAAGAACATCTATAGTTCCAGTTTGTTCTGCAGTGCTGCTTGAATTTGCATTTGAATGGTAATTGGGCTACAGGTATTTTTAGAACAACTCATGTGGCATTCACACACTTTAAAACTCTGACAAAAAAATAAGAGCAGATCAAAATGTGGAGCAATTTGTGATAATGAGGGTTAATTAAGATGCCTTTTTTTACTCAGTGCACTGCATAATCTAGATCTTTTGTTTCACATAGATTGCCCACTCTCTGAAAAACCCTCAACTACATAAAACTGCTTCCTCAACTGCATAAAGGATCACTCTAAAAATATCGAAAGTATATGCGCATACATTCATAGGCATCTACAAGGCCACTGCTATGCAATGATCTTAAGAAGCCTAGCTTTACATTCTCATGGTATTTTTAGTCCTTATATTTTGTCTTATGAATAACCAAGAGGTGGGCAGAAATGGATATTTGGGGACATTTACTTGTTGCCACTTTCCAACAGGGACATGAGGGTTATGCTCAGGGGTGAATTTATGACTTCCCATCCAGCCATCCAAGCTTCATTTGAATATAGAGTAAGAGAAGTACTTTGGTTTATGTGGCGTGGAAGATGGTTACACAGGAAGGGTATTCCCTGTGATATACACCTAGCCAACAACATGTTCTGGTTATGTTGCAAAAGAGATGGAGATCCCTTAATCGGGTATTTATGCCACCACTGGGCTTGCAAATGTGTAATAGGTCTGACAGGATATGGTCAATGGAGGCTCTATGTGCAAAAAAGAGGTCTCCTCTTAGTAGCTTGCATGATATCATGTGGAGGAACAAAGATGGTCTGCCCTTTTTTTTTTGTTTTGATTTAGGCCCTAGCATTGTCGCCTCACAGTAAGACGCTGTCCGGTTCGATTCTCAGCTAGAGCGTCTTCTGCGTGGAGACATGCGTGAATGGGCGTACCTTCATTGAAGGTTGTGCATCAGGGCTGGTAACTCAGCATGTAAAAATCAACTACCAATCATTAGCAGACCGGAGTTTCGCTGTGGCGACCCCTAACCGGGAAAAGCCAAAAGACACAAACAAACTTAAGTGAGAAAGCCTCATAGTCGTTCCAGTTGTGCTTAGTGTTTGGACAGGTACATACCAAAAGGGCATTATATTCAATGGTCAGCCTAATGACAGCAAAGTATAGTGGAAAGATTAAAAATACCTGGACTGACACCACACCTTTACATGTAAGTAGTGGGAATGTGGAGATCAAAGGACTGGCTGCTGTTGACAGTTTCCCCAGATCCCTAACTATGGGATCCATTTTCAGGGTGAGCTGGCAAATTTACAAGGGTGGTCATGCTTGCCAAAGGACATTGTTACAAATTTCTTGACATTCAGTTTTAGTCCATGGTTTTAATGTCTGCTATTTGTGTGGGAAAGCTCTTCTGAGGGGATCTTAGTGCTATCATAAACTCACCAGAGGATACCCAAGATTACAATCATCTACTGCAAATGTAATCAGCCATAAACCCTCAATATTTGCTTTGATCCCCAAGAACTAAATAACAAAGAGGAGTGGCCCAAGGACTGAACACTTGGGTATAATGCTAGTGACAGTGATAGGTCTTTTGGAGGATGCAGAGATGCCCACCCTAATTTCCTGTGTTTTATTTGAGCCAATTAGCTACCCAGTGAATTATATAAGCATTTCCATTTAACTGGGAGAGTTCATCTACAATGTCTGAATATGGGATGGTGTTGAACATCTTTATGAGGTCTAGATATGTGGTGAATACTGACTTACCCTCATCTTTTGCTTCAGAGCCTTCTCAAAGAAGTTAACCAGGTTAAGCAGGGAGGATTTGACCTTAATGAATCCAAACAAGCAAGGTACAAACTCTTGAACCAAGCTAATGCCCTTATTTATTAAGTCCATAATAATCCTTTCCATGGTCTTACAGATAAGGCTGCTCAGGCTTATGGGTTTATAATTACCCAGGTCCACCGACACCCTGCCTTTGTGCAAAATGATGGCTGTTGCTATCCTCCATTCATCTGGCATGAAGCCAGCTTGTAGGCTGACACTGAATAGCCTCCGTCAGGTGTCGGACAAGTTTTGTTTCAGGATGAAGAGAAGGCAGCCAGATATGTCATCCGGCTCCTTGGAAAGCGTGTTCTTGGCCTTGGATACTGCCTTGAAGACTTGTCCTTGGGATGTTTGAGGCGGAGGTGAAGATACAGGCATGTGATTTTGAAACATGGAAAGGGTGAAGGGGTTGAAGTTTTAGATAAATTTGTCTGCTAGTAGACTGGCTATGTTCTCTGGGTCAAAGTATTTGTTATCACTTACTATTAGCTCTGCACAGTGCTATGTATTGTTTCGGAGTTTGCTAACACAGTTAAAATAAATCCTTTGTTGTTATACTTCACGTGGATGGCTATTTTTACCTCAAATCTTGCTTTAGTTGCTTTGATCAGGGTCCAGAGTTCTAAGTTTAGCAACAGCATTTTATCACCTTGAGGGTAAATTTGTTTGTGTGAGCAATGAGTTTTTCCTTTTATTATAGAACCTTTTACACAGGAGTTCTACCACAGAGGTTTATTCTTAAAATTTGTCATTGTATTGACTTCAGAGGGGAAGAGATGCATCTATTTACATGTGCAGCGAATTTGATGGTAAAAGATTCCATCTAAGTAGGGGCATTCAAAAATCACAGCAAAACACCGGAACACACAGCCATGGGCTAAAAATTTTTAATTGAAGGTAGCAAAACAGTAGTACTACTGTTTGACTACCTTCAATTAAAAATTTTAGACTACTGTTTTACTACCGTCAATTAAAAAAAATTAAAACAATTTTTAGCCCATGGCTGTGTGTTCTGGTATTTCACTGTGATTTTTGAATTTATCTACATTTGTGGTTTACACCAGATTTATCCAGTTACTCTTCTTGGTTTTTACATACGTAGGGGCATTACCAAGTTAGAAGGGGATTTTGAATTCAGTCAAGACCTCACTCAATTTTAGCAAATTAACCTTTCATAATCTCTGAATAATGCGGTATTGGAAAATGCTTCTTGTGCCAGTTTTATAGTGAATGTGACTGATATGTGATCTGATTTGACAAGGAAGGAAGTGACAACTGGCGGTGATCAAGGCACATACTGGTAAGTATCAAGTCCAGGATTTTACTCGCCCCTTGTAGCGACTAGCTGGTTCACGGAGTTTGTATTTGTAGATCAATATGTGTGTACCTTTAAGAAACTGTCCAGGCTCTTGCACAAGTGTATAAATACTGAGCACATGCAAGCCAGACTACCATGTTATTGTTAGCTGTTGAGATGTATGCCTGTATGCTCTGTTTAACTAGTTTGTTCGTATTTAATGATGTTACTATCCATCCTGATGTGTCTGTATGTAATAAAGCATCTGAATGAAACCCAAAGTCTTCTTGTCATATGTATTAGAGACGAACGAGCAACATGATGTCAGAATGGGATCCAGAAGCAAGAGAGAGACACGCAGCTAATATAAAGAAGTGAATCATCCCTAAAATGTGTAAACTTCGCAAAACAGCTCAGAAATACATTACAAATAAGCTTGCTTAGCACTATTTCTTTTCCCATAATATGAAACGAGGCATACAGAGCATTCTAAATAATATTCACACAAACCAATATGTACAATATTGATAAAAATATTCAAATTACTACAAAAAATGTTTGAAATGAAGTCCAAATTTCTTAAACAAAAATAAAGGAAAACGACCGCATTTTCACAAAGTATGTGTATTTTTCGAATTAAGCAAAGATATCCAAGTTATCAGAAGTGTATAAAGTGGTTGCATGTTTGTGCAGTATTACAATAAAGCTATTTCACAAAGTACAGCCATTACAGAGCATATTTTGCAAAGTAAAGTGTTTCAAAGAGATTATTGTGCACTTAAATGTTATTACAAGCTCACAGAACTGTTTGTTCGTACATAATTACAAGGGCCATATTTTCAGTGGGTTTGTGTATACTTTGTGGGCATGGCAGACACATTTTGAAAACCCAGTGTACTTGTGTTTGACGGTATTATTGCTGAGAAAAGGAGAGTGTTTGAGCAAGAGTAAGATTTTCATACAGGCTGCATTTTCTGATAAAGATGGCCATAAAAAGGCATTTCTTCTCAATTTAGCTGGGTCAGAAATCATAGAAAGGGCTCACTCATTTCTGTATGCACCTGCTATCTATACAGGAGAGGGGGTAAATTGTCATATTGTTGTACAGGCTGAGTCAAGGGAGTACCCAGAGTGCTTAAAACGTAAATTTAGAGAAATGTGTAACCCCCAGATGACAAGAATATTACAATGGAAAGGCACTTATTTTACACAAAGGAATCAAATGCCTGATGAAATTTTTGCAGCATATATAAAAGTGACCTGAGAAGTAAGGCTAAAACATGCAGATTTGATGATTTAAGAGAGGAGCTGATAAAGGACAGACTTGTGTGTGGCATTAAAGATGATGCTATGAGAAAAAAATTGCATTGTGACAGTGATTTAACTTTGAATAAGGCCATTGAGATTTGCCAGATATATGAGCTCAGAGAAAAGCACATACATATGTTTAAAAATGAGAATAGCTCTAGAAAGCGCAGTGAAAGCTCATGTTGATAGTATGCAGCATGTGATTAAGAGAAACAGACCCAAGCACATGGCAGCAACTGTAACCACTGCAACACTCACTGGTAAACCCCAGAACCTTCTAGCAAATTCCAGACTTCGCACAGTCTCAGTGAAGCATAAGAGTGAGTCAGCAAACTCAAAGGATGGGCTCCAACCTAGTTTCATTGCCAACTGTTGAAATTGTGGTGGAAGTCATGAATCTAAAAAGGGAAAATGTTTAGCTTTTGGTTAACAATGCCACAAATGCAATAAATGGAATAATTTCAAAAGGGTTTGTACATCAGAAGGCTCACATTCTTTTATTACAAGGGAACATTTTAAAAAAACAAGTTGAACAGTTAGACTGTAGCAATTCTTCTCTATGTTGATGGTATGTCAATGCTTCATGAAACAGTCAATGCTGTAGATGTAAGGGCAAAGAATGAAGTATTTTGTACTGTTCGGATAAATGGCAAACCTACAGAGCTCAAAGTGGCTACAGGCTCCAAGTGCAATGTTATGTCAGCAGAAACATCTGTGAGAGTGTGTAAAGGTGAAGGGCTTGATTTGGCAAGGTGTGAACTTTGTTGGTTATGGAGATGAAGAAATTCAAACCAATGCTCAGTAGTGCATTCATGTTACTTCTGCTGGAAGAAGCTATGACTTATTTTATGTGGTCAAGAGGCATGTCCAGTAATTATTAGGGCTCAGACAGTTTGAAAATCGGACTGCTTTCATTTAATAAGGAAGTCCACCATGTTAGCTTACAAGACCACTATTCTAATTTCACCCCGTACATTTTTTTCTACCTATGCTGATTTTTTTCCAAGACAAACTAGGCAAACTTCCAGTTGTATACTCCAAGAAGTTAGACCCACAGGTCAGTCCAGTTATCAGGCCAGCATGTAAAGTTCCAATAGCCATGCAGGTCAGAGTCAAAGCAGAGTTAGATAAAATGGTGTGAAAAGGTGCAATTTGTCAAGTTAAAACCCCAACTGAGTGGGTATCTTCCATGGTGGGAGCTCATAAGAAAAGCTCAGATGACATCAGAATATGTACTGATCCACAAGATTTGAACAAAGCTCTAAAAAGACCTCCTCATCCAATGCGCACAGTCAAACAAGTCGCAGCCTTGATGCCAAATGCAACTTTTTTTTTTCTGTCCTAGATGCAAAGAGTTCATTTTGGCAAATTCAGCTTGACAAAAAAATCCTCATTGCTCACTACTTTCAGTACTCCATTTGGCATGTACAGATTTTTGAGAATGCCATTTGGGATAAAGTCTGCAAGTGAAGTGTTTCAATGTGCAATGGAGCAAATTTTTTTCTGGGTATCCTTGTGCTATTATAGTAAACGACATACTGGTAGGAGATCATGATGAAGCAGAACATGACAGACACCTCAGAAAAGTTCTAGAAAGGGCACATCATGTGAATCATAAGATCAACTCACACAAATGCAAATTCAAGCAACAAGAAGTTACTTATGTTGATCATTTATTTACGAGTACAGGCTTACGACCAGACCGCTCAAAGTAAACAGCCATTCTCAAGATGCCAGCTCCAGACAATGTTCAACCACTACACCGTTTTCTTGGCATGGTCAACTACCTAGGCAAGTTCATTGCAGGCTTCAGCCAACTTTCAGTACCACTCAGACAGCTGACACAAAGATGTATTCTGTTTTGGTTACAGCAACATCAAAGAGCATTTGAAGTCCTGAAACGTAGAACTGCTAGTCCACCAACCATCAGATAATACGATATTCACAAGCCAGCTACACTTTCCTGTGATGCTTCAAAACTTGGTCTTGGTGCAGTCAGTCTACAAGATAATCAGCCTGTTGCCTATGTATTGAGAACTCTTAGACAAACTGAGATGCAGTATGCCCAGATAGAGAAAGAGCTTTTGGCAATTGTGATTGCATGTTCGAAGTTTCATGATTGTGTTTATGGTAGACCTATCCAGATCAAAATGGACCACCAACCATTAGTCACTATCTTGAGAATGCCTATGCATTCAGCTCCAGCCAGACTGCACTGTAAGATGCTGAGATTGCAAAAATACAATTTCAATCTTGTCTATAAGAATGGTAAACTTCTTTATCTTGCTGATACATTATGCAGATCTCCCAGAAAAACCACAGAACAGCATGAGAATGAAAACCTTGATTCTGAAGTCATGGAAGTGAGAATTTTTTCTTCCACATATCTTGACAAGCGGAGAGATCACAGCAACAGATCCAGTTTTACAAAGGCTCAACCACTTTATCAATCAAGGATGGCCAAAAAAGCAATCCAGTTTAACTCAAGAAGTGCAACCTTATTTTCCATACAGAGATGAGATTTTTTTCTGACAAAAGGTATCATTATGAAAGGTCCAAAAGTAAATGTTCCCAAGTCCTGGAAACCAGAGTACATTACTAACCTGCACTGTGGTCACCCAGGAACCAAATCTACCAAAAGAAGGGTAAGAGGGCTAGTATTTTGGTCTCCTATGTGACAAAAATCACAAAGGAAGTCACACAAAGTACCTGGAAGCACAACCCACTAGGCAGTCACTCTTCAAACAGTGAAATCCAATGAGCCAAGTCAAAAAAAAAAAAGTAAAATAACATGAAATTTATTGTCCAAAAAGATAAAAACATAAGTGCTTTTGTCCTTAATGTTAAGAACTTCATCAGATAAACAAAAACAGCTCTGAGTCCATTTTAAATACTTGCATTAAAATGTCACAAACTTTTTTTTTTTTTTTTTTTTTTTTTTTTCTCAAGGTGGTCTCCTGGACTCATCCTTAATTTGAACATTTAGTATTCTGTTCTTTTTCTATCCTGTTCTTACACCTCTCCTTTAATTTCTTTGCTTCTTATTCGTTTCTCCCATGCATCCCTGCTCTTGCATTCAAACTCTTTCTATAATTTCCTTTCCTTTCCCACTTTACTAACATTCACAGTTGCACTAATATATCTTTTTCTTATGTTTTGTGCCCAATGCTCCTCTTTCTTGTTTGGAATTTGTTAAAGTATTATGCTATTAGAACAGAGTGTGTTTTTGTATGTATTAGTTTAGATCTTTTCTGCTGTGTATCAAACCTGGAAATAAATAAATAAATAAATAAATAAGCCTGCTCCCTACATTTAGAACAAAAGAAAACAGTTAATAAGTTAAAATGATCAGTCAGTAAATACATGAGTGATAAGTAATTCTAGCTTTCCAAAGCTTTTAGTTTAACAACAGAACTGACGAAAATTTGTTCATTTAATCCTGGCCAGTTGCCTGAATTAAGGCATAACTGCCAGACTAATTCACATTTTTCAAAAATAACTGACCAAGCCCCACCTTGAATATCAGTTCTTATACTGTCAATTATTAAAAATTTAAAGGAATAGCCTTCA
Organism: Protopterus annectens; assembly: GCF_019279795.1. NCBI lineage: Eukaryota > Metazoa > Chordata > Ceratodontiformes > Protopteridae > Protopterus > Protopterus annectens. Next base: position 479,656,619 of record NC_056737.1, on the reverse strand, counting down.
TTTTCTAAAATGTGTTTACTTAAGAGCATTGGTTTCTTTTTTCAACCGGATATCATATAAATACTCATATATACGATTTTTCAATTTTCGGTCAGTTTTACCAACACAGAAACAGCAGCATACAGTACACAGTGCACAATATATTACTTTTTTTCAGAACAGTTGTATTTATGATAGAGATTAACTTCAATACTACTGATGTGAACAACACTTCCCTCATAAATGAATTTACAAAACTTGCACATTCCACATTTTCTCATGTGGCCTTCCTTCATATTAAAATTATGTTTTTTCATTTCAAAAATGTTTTTGAGGTTCTTACCCTTTTTGAACACAACTATAGGTTTAGTCCCTACATAAGGTCTTGTTCCTTTATCCTGACTTAAAATCGACCAATTTTTAACCAAAGTGTTACCTAGTTCAAAACTATCCGAGGTGAACACAGTAATAAAGGAACTGCTAAAGTTCCTTAACTCTTCTGTGTCTGTTGTTGTTTCAACCTCCAGGATAGGTACAGTGTTGGTGGCACGATCGGTTAGAAGGGGGAGAAAATAACCTCGTTCCCTTTTATTAATAACGTCTAAAGAAATCTCTTCAATTAATTTGATTGGGTAACCCCTACAAAAAACATTTAAGACTGTCACATTCACATGAAAAAGCCTCCATAGTGGAAACCATGCGTGCTGCACGCACAAACTGGCCTTTCACAATAGACTTCTTCTGTTTCAAAGGGTGCATGCTAGAAAAGTGGAATAAAGAATTCGAATATGTTTCTTTCCTAAAAATTTTAGATAAAAATTATTTTGGTGGTCTTTGGATAACAGGACATCCAGAAAAGAAACGTAGTCAACTCCATGCGTGCGGGTAAACTTTAAAAAGTTGGTGGTGGAATTAATGTATGTCACAAAATCACTAATGCATTCCACTGGTCCATCCCATAAAATAAAAATATCATCCAAGAAACGTGTGTAACATTTAATGTGTAAAATAAATTGAGGAAAACACAAATTTCTTTTCCCACTGTGAAACCACAATGTTAACATACAGGCACCCACAGGCTGAACCCATTGCCACCCCTTCTTGTAGACAGATCTCGTTGTTAAACAATATAAAATTATTTTTCAATACCAATTCCAAAAGATGTGAACAAACAAGGACTTCATCATGTCCAGTTCCTTTCTCATAAAGGAACTCTAAAAACCAATCTAACCTGATATCATAGGGTATTACTGCATAAAGGTCTTTGATGTCAATAGTTAAAAAAAAAACAAATTTCTTTGAAGGGTATCTCATTAATCAAGCTCAAAAAGCTCCAAGAATCTTTACATATATGGATCTCTCCATAAACCAAGTTTTTCAATTTAATGTCTAAAAATTTAGCATTGGGGTGTGTAATGGAGTCTTTTGCATCAATAATGGGATGCACTGGTGGCTGGAAAATGTTTTTTATGAAGTTTGGGTAAACCAAACATAACAGAAATCCTTGGATGCAAGACAGACAGGCAAGTTCATCAAGTCAATAGAAATAGAACCCTCAATGAACAAGTCCTGGAGTTCATTCCTAATCTTGTTGTATGCACCATTAAGCTCATTAACAGAAGATTTTGCATAGGCCCTGCCATTCAATATTTCCAACATTTTGTTATTATAGTCATCATAATTCATTAAAACCACCCCTCCACCCTTATCTGGTTTCATTATCCTCACTTTATCGAGATAACCTCTAATTTCTTTAACAATAGTACTCTCCCCTCTATTTAAATTTACTTTGTATGTTTTAATTTTATTTTTTATATAATGAAAATTGTGAATGTCCAATTCATGTCTTCTCAAATAACTGAATGATGGGATGGAGGGGAGGGTTATAAGTACTAGAGATGGCTAAGGGGTTAATAAAATTATCAATATTCAAATTCTGAAATAATACATTTAAATTCAATTTATGGGTGTAAAGTTTTAAGTCCATTAAAACTATGGCACTATCATAACAATGGTAGAGCACAAAAGTAAATGCCTTAGAGAATAAATCACAATGTTTCACACCCACAACTGTAATTATAAACCTTGAAGTTATCCAAGGAATTAGTTACAGTAGCATATGAAGGTAAAGTGTAAACTGCTGTTTCAACAGAAAAGGTTCCACCCAAAGTGGAAGACTCAGGAAAGTCCAAGTCAATGGATGAATTTAGTCCACGTTGCTCCATCCCTGGTGGGGTACTCCCCTCCCCCTAGTGGTGGGTTTCCCTCTCCTATTCAAATATGTATTCAGAGGGTTGGTCACTCCTCGGTTCTCCTTGTAAGGCTGAAACAACAACAAACACAGAAGATTTAAGGAACTATAGCAGTTCCTTTATTACTGTGTTCACTTCAGATAGCAAAACTAAGTAACATTTTGGTTAAAAATTGATCAATTTTAAGTCAGGATAAAGGAACAAGACCTTATGTGGGGACTAAACCTATAGCTGTGTTCAAAAAGGGTAAGAACCTCAAAAAACATTTTTGAAACGAAAAGCCATCATTTTAATATGAAGGAAGGCCACATGAGAAAACGTGGAATGTGCAAGTTTTGTAAATTCATTTATGAGGGAAGTGTTTTTCACATTAATAGTATTGAAGTTAATATCTATCATAAATACAACTGTTGTTCTGAAAAAGTAATATATTGTGCACTGTAAGCTGCTGTTTCTATGTTGTTAAAACCGACCGTAAGTTGAAAAATCATATATATGAGCATTTATATGACATCAGGTTGAAAAATGAAGCCAACGCTCTTAAGTAAACATATTTTAGAAAATGTCATTCCTTTAAATTTTTAATAATTGACAGTATAAGAACTGATATTAGAGGTGGGGCTTGGTCACTTATTCTTGAAAATTTTGAATTATTCAGGCAGTTACGCCTTAATTCAGGCAACTGGCAAGGTTTAAATGAAGAAATTTCCATCAGTACTGTTCTTAAACTAAAAGCTTTGGAAAGCTAGAATTACTTATTACTCATGTATTTACTGACTGATCATTTTAACTTGTTATTAACTTTTTTCTTTTGGTCTAAATTTAGGGAGCATGCTTATCTCTTTTATGGGATGTGTCTATATTTGTGACATTTTAATGCAAGCATTTAAAATGGACTCAGAACTCTGTTTCTCTGATGAAGTTATTAACATTAAGGATGAAAGCGCTTATGTTTTTATCTTTTTGAACAATAAATTTCATGTTATTTTACTTTTTTTTTTACTTGGCTCACTAGATTTCACCATTTGAAGAGTGGCTGCCTACTGGGATTGTGCTTCCAGGTACTTTGTGTGGCTTCCTTTATGATTTTGCAGTTTGGGTCAGTGTTTTATGTTTGGTTTCTTCTATGTGACAAGACATTGAGAGAGCACTTTCATCTTGTGTACTAAGCCAGATCAACAGAAGGAATCAATTCAGCTTAACCAGATTCAAAAATACCTTGGTTGACAGTAGCCACGGATATCTTCGAGTGGAATGGTCAACATTATTTGGTGCTAGTAGACTCTTTATTCCAATTGGTTTGAGACTGACTTACTTCCTAACCTATCATCCAGTACAGTCATTACTAAGATGAAACATTTCGCAATCCATGGTACAATGGCACACAGTTCACAAGCCAACAGTTCAAAAGATTTGCTGAAGAATGGGACTTTACTCATGTCACAAGTAATCCAGAGTACCTGCAGTCAAATGGTTTGGCAGAATGTGCAGTTCAAAGTGCAAAGCAGTTATCACTATTATCTCGTTTTGACTTCTGTAGTGTTTTTCTGAATCTCAGAAATGTTCCTTGTGATAAACATCTTGGCTCACCTGCTCAAAGACTTCTGGCAAGACAAACCAGAACCACATTACCAATCCGTAGTCAATTGTTGGTTCCATGTGTCAAGAACAACAGGTTAGTGAAAGCCAATCTGTTGAAGAAGTGCCTATCCCAGAAGTTTTACTACAATAAGACCAGGAAACCACTCAATCCATTACGAGAAAAAGAAGTGGTAAGATGCAAATGTCCGAAGGTTATGTTCGGATTGGCATCGTAGGTTCATCGATTCAAAGTTAGGTACTAGGTTATTGGTCCTGGGGCCTTAAAAGGTTCCCTGGATTTCACCACCCAAGAAAAATATTTTCCTGTGCCCCTGTCAAGCAGTGCTGCAGAAGTGATCCCCGGGGTGAATTTTCTATTTCGCATCCAGTCGTCAAGGTTTTTCTTAAAGAAAAGAATCATGAAGAATACTGGTCCAGAGCTGATATCATACATTATAGAATCAGAAGGAGAAACTTTTAGACAGAACTGGAAGCATTTGAGACCGGTGTCTTAGCCTATACCACAGCACATAACCTATGAAAAAGATACTCTATCTCAGAGTGAGTTGTCCAGTGTTCCAATTCCGAAGGAAGTTCCAGAGGACATTCCTGTTCCTATGATAAATCCAGAAGTTCCTGATACGAGTTGTGCACCGCAGAGTGCCCCTGTCTCTATATTTGGTCCCAACTGTTATGTTATAAGATATGGTTGAATCTCTAAACCCTGCAGCAGATATGAAGCAACTTGGACATGAACAGTGTGTTTTGTTTCCAATATAGATTTTATATATATATATATATATATATATATATATATATATATATATATATCTATCGTGATGCATGTCTATCGCTGACATTGTTTTGTATAAAGGGCAATCTTTTTTTAAGAGGGAGGATGCAGATCAATGTGTGTATATACCTTTAAGAAGCTATCCAAGGGCTTGCACAAGTGTATAAATACGGAGCACGTGCAAGTCAGACTGCCATTTTGTAGTTATCTGTTGAGATGTAAGCATATATGTATGCAAGCTCTGTTTGTTAGTATTTAAATGATGCTGCTATCCATCATGATGGGTTTGTATGTATTAAAGCATCTGAACAAAACCTCATGTCTTTTTGTTATATGTATTACTGACTAATGAGCAACAGTACTGAAGTCCATACATTTCTGGGACTACATGTTTGAAGATGTTCCCGTTTCCCAGCTAATGAAGGAGTAGCTAAAGTCAGCTAGGAGAATGGTGTTGGCTTAATGCATAGGGACGCCATACTAGTTAGTCCGGCGGTACAGGTTGTGGGGACATGGGGGGGGGGTCTTATAGCTAGCTATGATATGATAAGTGATTTTATTAATAGAAAGGTGGACATGGAGAAGTTACATATCATTATCTTGTCTATCGAATCTGGATGTGATTTCTTTTTTTTTTTTTTTTTTTAAGAAAATGGAGACGCTGCTCGTTTAGTGTCTTCATCCAATGTGGTGGGGCCTGAACATGTATTAGGTATTGAAACCCTGATGGAGTGCTCTCATTGGTCTTGAACCAGATATCTGTGATGAGGCGTACACTCATATTGTCCAGGGTAAGGAAAGTTTGTAGGGAGTGGAATTTCTTGTTTAAACTACTAACATTGAACATCAATACCTACATGTTATGTGGATTCTGTTTTGTTATGTTGGAAGTGTTAGAAGGCTGGCACTGAAAAAAAAAAAGGCATTATGAGGGTGGACAAGGATTAGTCAATATATGAAATCCTTGTGGATAGGTGCAATTAATCCCTGTGAGACAGAGAAGATACAATGTTTCAGATCCTCTTTCCACACACATTTCAGTCTCCTAGATCTAGAAATCTGGACAAATCCAAAGATAATGGGGTACAAAGGTCAAAAAAAATCGGGGATAGATTTTAATATTTGCTCTTACAAACTTGAGAGTTGTTAGAATATCAGGTTTTCCATTAGTATGCAGTTTTTGAAGGAAACAAAGCCAGAAACTCACGTCTGTCATTATTTAATGACATTAATCACCAATGATCTGCCAGGAAAAAAAAAATTATGAGGAACAGACCACAGATATGATGCAAAAATCTGGACAGTCTACAAAATTCTAAACAGATGCGACATACACAGACATAATGCTCAGAAATACCTAACATTTAGGTTGAGGTGAGATGTAATAAAATGGAATGAAAGGTGAATATATTGACAGTGTTCTACCAGTACTGCACAAGGCACGAGGCATGACAGTTGCTTGGCACAGATATGTTAGATATTCTGAAGTGTAAGCATAAATGTGGAATTTTGTTTAACTACATGTTCATCTTGAGACTGATGCATCCTCAGAATTCCCCTACTTCCAATGTACAGAAATCTTAAAGTATATGTATGTAGCTGGCCTGTGAGGGTCTTTTACCTATTTAGCCAGTTTTCCTGTTGGTTGCGTTGCAATTTATATAAGCTGTGCTTACACTTGCTAGTGTTTAGTACTTATTCTACAAACTTTTATCTGTAAAGTGCAAGTCACACCTTCAACTAACTTTTCCATTTTATTTAAGCAGCATCTAAATTTAAAAAAAAAAAAAGGCACCGATAGCAATTGTTGTGTAATACATTGGTGAGATGTACCTTACCCCTATAGCTTGCAGAACCTCCATTTTAATCCTATATGAAAAAAACTTTACTACGATTTGGGATGATGGGGCAAAGGATAGTAGGCTCAAGTACATAAGGCTGGTGATGCACAAGATCTTTTCCAAAAGTTGTAGAACTGAATGTCCCAAGGACATGACCACCTATGGTTGAATTAATCCCTCCATATCTCAGCCCCTACCCTCATCCTGACGTCCAGTTGCTTACACATTACTTTGTACTAGCAGCACTCTCTCATTTAATCAGTGTAACAAGTGCACACACCTCCAGACTCCTTGCTGTTTGAGCAGGTATTTAACCTACTACTTATTTCCATAAGCCACCCATTCAAAACCTTCATACCAATCTGTAAGGCCTGGATCTTTACAGAACAGGATGTAACCAAAGACTGGCATGTGCGCGTCTAGTAACAGGAGCATATACTTCTTGTCAGGCATTTAAGAATTTTATGCTGACATTGATAATACAATGTATGTGTTTGCTTCCTCAGTTAAGTTGTTGTGACATTGTTTCTACTAGTTTGAGATACAAAGAGAGACAAAATTTTAAGTAATTTTGCCTAGCTGCACATTACACTTTAACCTTATAGAACATGAAAAAGACTTACTAAAATAATGTTGGTGATGGAAGGATTGGAAAAGATCATGGGAAAGATTATACAGATAAACTATGGAATAGGAAGGGGTTAATGTTACAGTAGAAATGTTTGGGTGAAATGAATACAAAGGAGTTAAAGGGTAGTACTGTACATTTTTTACATACTGAGACTATTTGGTTTTATTCACGTCTGTGCATTATAGCAAGACAGACATTTAGCAGCACAGACAATGGAGATGGTAAACAACAGCCTGCAACAGTCCAAAGTGTTACGATGGTTTTGGTACAAGAAGCTGATAATGTACTGTGAAGAGATGGATAATGCCAACTTACTACAGGACTGCTGGGGGGGGGGGGGGGGGATCACTGCTGTTTCAGTAAACTAGTTTATACTTGCTGAATGTACAGTGCCATTTAAAATGGGATATCCAGTTCAGCAGTGTGGGTGGCATCAAAGGGGAACTGTGGCACGGCATGAATGATTGGCATAAAAGGAATTCCATGACAAATACTCCTAGAAAAGACTATAAAGTGAATTAGAAAAAAAAATAAGACTCCTCCGTCATTTAATATTACTTCTGCTTATGTTGATACTTCTTTAAGACATGTTAGATTAAACGATCTTAAATGAAGTCTAAGAAAACCCTAGGGAGATGGCCGTTTCTTTCCTTTATTTGACTGTTTAGACATAATGATACTGAACAGTTACTACTTTCCGATAGGCTGATTAACTTTGTTGGTAAAAAAAAAAAAAAAAAAATGAAAAGGAAAGATAAAACGCATTCTTAAAGAGAAATATGAGCTCTTTCTCTGCATTACAAAGCTGCTGGCATCTTAACTGCTGAATGTCTACAGATCTGTACAGTCTGATGAGAAAACCAAAACCCATATGACTGCAGTACTTTTATTATGCATTCTAAAAAAAAAAAAAAAAAAAAAAAAAAAATTAACCGTTTAAAAATCTGGACTCCATACCCCTCTGTCCCACCCATCTGTTTCTAGTTCCAGAGTCAAACAAAATGATTCTGTAGATTTTGGATTCATTACTGTTACCAAATCCAAATGTGCAGATGCTTAGAAATTTACAAAGATGGGAAACCTTTTAATTTCATCATCTCAGCTAAAACTGCATGTTACAGAACAACTTAAGTGAACTGCAGAGTCCTTTTTCTTTTTTTTTTTTTTTTGAAAAAAACTAGGCATCATATATAGAAAATAAACAGAGGAGGAATGTTTTTGCTCTGAAGTAGTGCTAAAACAATGACTCAGGAAACTAAAATAAAGCTTACATGCCAGACCAATATATGGGATCAAAGTGGATGAAGTGCAAATCCACTCTGGATTTTAAGCACTAAAACTAAACAAAAAAAATAATAAAAATGAAGGGAAACCTCAGGCAGGATTCAAAAAAAAAGTCTCTCCACCTGCACTACTTGCTCTACTCAGGCAAAGCAATTAGCATGACTGAAAGAATACACAAACATGACAAGGTTTGCACAGAAAAACCCCTTATTAGTGGTTCAGTATGTTATATCTCTGTATTGAGAACTGTGTTGCCAAACCTGACTTCCCTAGTTTTCTCCCTAGCAACTCATGCAAGCAAGGACACCTCTACACTCAAATGCGCACACATTCAGAGCCATGGAAATACATTTCTAGACATTTCTACAAACAAAACACACACACATACATCCAACCACAAACAGACCCTCACACACTAGCTCACACTCAGGGAAACACACACCCACACAATTAGATGCATGCTGAAACATACCCACGTATCCAGACAAAGGATCTCCTACCTACTACACTGCAGCCACCCAGGGAGGTAGAGACAGATACAGATAGACGTACATACACACACACACACACACACACACACACACACACACACACACACACACACACACACACACACACACGAGCACAAAACGAAGTGCTCTAGAGAGTGGTTGCAAGCACAGAACAGACATTTCACCTATCGGCAATGTGAAGATGCAAAGAACAATGTGGGAAGTCAGGGAGAAAGGCACATTGTTTTATTTATAGTTAAACACTTGCATTAACTGGACAGGTATAATAGACGACATGGACAAATACTTCCTGACAGAGTTTACTTAACAGCTAATCTTAGCTGTAAGGTGTATGTGGCAATGTGATAATGTGACAAGCTGTGAAGTGTACTACAACCGGTAGTGGCAAGCAAGGTGATTGTAAAGAGAATAGTACCAAGGCTATTGATGAAAAAGAATACAACCATCTATTTCCAGTATCCAAAATTCTTAAGCAGAAGAAAACCCAGAGTGAAAACTGTACCTTCTGATGCTAAATACATTTTACTGAAAGTGGGTTAAGGAAAAGGGGACAGTGAGGCCTTGGCTAGGGTAAATTGTGTAAACAATGATGAACAGCTAAACAAGAGAAAGGAGGAGAACTGGAAACAAAAGGGGTAATAGTGGAAAAGTAGTACTTACTCAGAAAAAAGTAAAACAAAATCAGGAGTTAAGAGGACATAAGGATGTTAAGGTGGAAATAGATCAAGAATATCAAGCAGTAGTCAGGAAGAGAAGCAGTGCTTGATGGAACAAGAGATTAAGAAATAGTTAACAAGGATAGTCGCACTACAGATAATGCAGCACAAAATCACCAAATTTTAAATTATAGGGGACTCTATGCTGACAGAGGGTTAAGAAGTCAGTAACCAGACAGGAAAAAAGGGAAGACATTATTGCGACATGCTTGAGTGGGTGTCTTGAGGGATATCAGAATTGCTATTAAAAAAAAAATATTCTCCAATAGGAAAATTAAGTCTTGTTGACTGTATTAGGAGATACAAATGATGTTGGAAAAACTAAAAATTATAGTTTTGAATACAAATTTATCAATATTATAAGGCTGTGTGACAAACTGGAGCTTCTGCTCTTATTTGGTGATGTTGCTCCAGCACCATGGTATAAATGGGTATTACTAAAAGTGGCAAAACAGTTTACAAACATAAGAAGAAGGGAACATTTGAAGAAAACCTATGTGGATATAACAAGAAATTAGAAGTTATGTACCTACCATAACGTTCCATGTTAGTTGTCTTCTCTCGCCTTCTTTCTTGCTGGATGGGTTCGGAGCCGATCCTCGGCTCCGACTCGGCACTTGCTTTAGCTCAAGAACTCCTTTTACCAGCTCGAGGCAACCCTATATCCCATGATGCAAGGCGGAACTACCTCAGATCTCATTTGGCAGCTAACTTACCCTGCTAAAGACTATCCTAACAGAATTAGGAACAATGGTTCCTAAAAGAGATCCTCATAACAACGTACTGGAGGAAACAATCTAATAGGAACTCTCCAAGATCTGTCCAGGCCAGGGGGAAGGAGGGAGGGACGCAAGAAAGAAGGCGAGAGAAGACAACTAACATGGAACGTTATGGTAGGTACATAACTTCTAAATGTTAAGTTGTCAATCTCGCCTTCATTCATGCTGGATGGGACCGCGTCCCTAGCACCTGTATCCCGGGTGGCTCAATGGAACAGACTCTTGAGAACTGTGGAACCAAAACTGGCCCTATCTTTGGAGGCCAAATCCAACTTGTAATGAGAGACAAAGGTATGAGGCGTGGCCCAAGTAGCCGCTGCACAAATGGTATCAATGGGTAGCCTATCCTGAAAGGCTGCAGAAGTGGATAGACTCCTGGTCGAGTGTGCTTTTGGCTTAGAAGATAGTTGTTTGCCTCTGAGAGAGTACACATAGGAAATGGTGGAAGTCAACCATCTGGATAAGGTCACTTTAGAAACTGGAAGACCTATCCTGTTTTCTGCATAGGAAACAAACAATTGGTCCGATTTTCTAATTTGTTTAGTTCTATGCAAGTAGTACCTGAGCTGACGATGGACATCCAAAAATGCAGTTTCTGTTCAGCTCTGTCGGAATAGTTAGGAATAAGACTGGTGGATCTAAAGATTGGTTAATATTGGATAGAGAAACAACCTTGGGGAAAAAGGAAGGGTTAGTTCTTAACGATACCCTGTCCTTATGAAAACCAAATAAGGTGAATGAATGCAGAGAGCTTGAATCTCGAAACCCTTCTTGCAGAAGTGACAGCCAGTAAAATATAGTTTTCCACGTCAATAACTTCAAAGAACAGGAAGCAGACGGTTCAAGGAGGTAGTATCAAGGATGCCAACATTAAGTTTAGATCCCATTGCGGAGGAGGATGCTTTATAGGTGGTTTTAGGAGAAAAACTCCTCTCAAAAGGCCTTGCATAATCTATGAGACATAATGTTATTGTCATGCAAGCCAACATGATACTTGGAAATAGCAGCCAGTTGTACTTTGACTGTAGATGACGAGGATCCTGAATGAAAAACCTCTGCCAGGAAATCTAAAACAGAATGTATGGGAGCAGTAAAAGGATCAATATTTCTGGAGTTTGCCCAAATCGAAAACGCCGCCACTTGCTAGCATAAATAGTCCTAGTGGACGACTTCAAAGAAGACACTAAAATGTCTCTGACTGAGTCAGAAATCATTGGTAGCCTGGCTAGGAAGGAAGTGGAGCAACCAAGCAGTGAGGTTGAGAGAATGAATGGCCCGGTGCTGCTGACCCGACTGGTGGATCAAAAGATCCGGAACTGGGTCCAGATGCCAGGGCTGCACCAGAAGGTGATGATGCAGAGACGGAAACCAAATTTGTCGAGGCCAATATGGAGCAATGAGGATCAATTTGGCTCTCAAAACGGTGGCTTTCTGAATGACTTGTGGAATCAAGGGAAAGGGAGGAAAAGCATAAAGAAGTCCCAGAGGCCAATCCTGGGTTAGAGAGTCTCTCAGGGGTTGACCTGGAAGGGGAAATAGAGTGAAATAGTCTGGGCACTTGTTGTTTTGAGGGTAGCGAAAAGATCGCAACAAGGAGTGCCCCACTTCAGAAAAATCTGATCCACTACAGATTGATTGAGAGACCACTCGTGAGGCATCAGAATAGATCTGCTCAGCCTGTCCGCCAATAGGTTGGACTTGCCGGGGATGTGCGTTGCTATCAGAAACCGCTGAGAAGAGATCGCCCATTGCCAAAGTCTGAGAGCTTCTCGACATAACGGATAGGACATGGTTCCGCCCTGTTTGTTGATGTACCAGACCACGGACATGTTGTCCATTTGTACTGCAATAGTCCCCGTGGGAAGAAAGTCGTCGAGGGCTTGCAACGTTAAAAGCACTGCTCTCATCTCCAGGACATTTATGTGCAGATGGTATTCTATGGGTTGCCACGTCCCGTGGACCATCCTGCCCTGATAATGCCCCCCCCCACCCGATCAGAGAGGCATCCGTAGTGACTGTGGCAACTGGAGGAGGGGGAATAAAGGGTCGGCCCTGATGAAGAAGAGGGGAAGATATCCACCAGCCCAGATGAGCCCTGCACGACTGTGTGACTAAGATTTCGTGTCTCATCGGAAGATTGTGGTACGACCACTGCGTGAATAACATCCACTGCAGGAGACGCATGTGGAAGCGAGCCAGTGGTAAAAGAACAATGGCCGCAGCCATAAGATCTAGAACCTTTAGGACAAATCTGGCTTTGATCTTGTTGCTTTGTAACAGAAGCCGAACAAATTTTTGGATGTCCAGAATTCTTTGATCTGTTAGTCTGGCTAACATTTTGACTGTGTTTAATTCTGCACCTATAAAGGTGATAGATTGGCAAGGCAGCAGAGAAGATAGATTGGCAAGGCAGCAGAGAAGATTTTTCGAAATTTACTGAAATTCCCAATTTCCTGCAAAGCTGTAGGGTGTAGTCTCTGGACTGAAGAAGCTGACACTTGGTGGTGGCGGAGAGGAGCCAGTCGTCCAAATAAGGAAACACCTGGAATCCTAGACGTCTCAGGTGAGCTGTGACCACTGCCATGCATTTGGTAAACACTCTGGGGGCTGAAGTGAGGCCAAAGGGCAGTGCTCTGAATTGGTAATGAGTGGTCCCTAGCCGAAAGCGGAGAAACCTTCTGGAGCGTCTGTGAATCTTTATGTGATAGTACGCATCCTGAAGGTATATAGAGCACATCCAGTTGTCCTTGCCCAGAAAGGGCAGAATGGACTGAAGCGTGACCATCCGGAATCTTGCCTTCTTGACAAATCTGTTCAGATTGCTCAGGTCTAATATTGGTCTCCAATCTCCCGTCCTTTTGGGGACCAAAAAGAATCTTGAGTAGACGCCGGATCCTACTTGGTCTGTCGGCACTGTCTGGACGGCTCTTTTTTCTAGGAGTTTTGAAACCTCCTGTTCTGCCAAATCCCTTTGACCGGGTGAGATGTCTGGAAGGGATTGTAGAGGTACGGGAAACCTTTCGAAGGGGATCTTGTAACCCTCGGATATAAAATCGACTGTACCCACTTCTCTTGGGATAGGGATTGCCAGGCTACTGGGTACAGTGAAATCCTTCCCCCGACTGCCTCCAAGGGTGGACAGTCGGCAACACCTCAGGGATGTTGAAAAGGCTTTTCAGGAAGAGACTCCTGGTGCCCTGGTTCTGAGGACCCCTGCCTCTAGGGCGGCGTCATTATTGTTACCCCTCTGCCTCTGGAGGTAAACTGACCACGTGTGTCCGGTGTAGCTCCTTGGGCTTTACGGAACCACATCTTCCCCCCCTTCTGACCCTTGGGATATGGTCTAGAAGGACTGGAAAATTGGACTCCAACGGCAGAAAGAGTTTTACCGTCCTGCTCACACCTGGTCAAGGTATCCTTCACCTGAGGTCCGAACAAAGCTGAACCATCAAAGAGGGTATTAGTGAAGGACGCCTTAAAGGGGTCCGCAAAATTACACAGCCACATCCAGGCTTGGCGTCTAAGAGCAACTCCTGTGCCTGCGGCCCTGCTCGCTCCATCGGCCGCATAAGATATGAGCCGCATGGAGGAGTTAGATATGGAATTCAGGATAGCAAGCTGTGAGGCAATCTTTTCCTGAGCCCCAGCAGCAGAAGGATCCTGGACTACTTCACCCAGTTCTTTGAGAATATCTCGTTGAAGCCTGGTGAAGTGACAAAGATAATTCAGCTTAACGATAGCAAAGGTCGCTGAAGAAAACATCCGCTTTCCATACCTGTCCATGGTCCTAGAATCCTTGTTAGGAGGATGGACAGGTACTGAAGGATCCGCCAGTTCCTTCTTAGTGGCCGCCGCCACCACCATAGCATCCACAGAGACACCTTTGGAAAGGAACTGTTTATCCGAAGGGGCCGTAATGAATTTGGATGGTCTTCTGGGGACAGGTTCCACAGAATCTGGAGCCGCCCACGCCTTCCGAGCCACCACCTGCAAGAGTGGGTCGAAAGGCGGAGACACCCAGGAGGTGGAGGGTCGGGATCCAAAAGCCTCCAGGTATACCGACTCATCCTCGGAGGGGTCAATGGAGGGCCAATTCCCTCTCTGTTTGAGGAGCTCAAGGATGTCTGAAAAGGAGACATCCTCAGAGGGGGACCGTGGGGAACCCTCCGACTCATCTAAGTCGGTATCAGATGTAGTAAACTCAGGGGAGTCTGTGTGTTTCCTCTTACACGCCCTCTTCCGAGGGGGTTCCCTGCAGGATCAGGAGAAACCTCGAAGAGGAGGAAATTCCCAGTGGGGAAACCTGGGGCGATGGATCCCTGGGCCTGTGAGCAAGAGGTTGGCAAGAGGCATCTGCAGGCACTGAAGAGGGAGGAGCTAGAGGGATGGACCGTTGACCAGGCTCAGAGGCCAGGACACTCCTCATCACCTCAAAGGCTCCTCTCCCCGGGAGGCCGGAACACACCGAGTCCGAAGAAACAGGAATGGCCGGCTCCAAAGAGAGAGAAGGCTCCGAGGCCGATGTCGGCGCCGAGCTTACCAAAGCCGAAGCCCCGAGAGGGAGAGTGGGGTCGGACAAGGGTCCGATGCCACTAGCCTCCTCGGAGCCGACAGTGGAAACCCGGCGACCGGATCCCTCCAAGGAAGGTCTCAAGGAGGAGATCGGAGCCGAGGACGACGGAGCCGAAGGATGTATCGGCTCTGGCATCGAAACACTCGCTGTCCCGAAGCTCCGCCCGAACTCCGGTGTGGAGTCGGAGGAGGAAGTTCAAGGATTGGGGCTATAGCCGAAGTCTGTTGAGACGGGCTATGGAGCATTTGGGCCAGTGCCTGAGACTTCAACAGCCTGCTTACCACCCTCTCTAAATCGTGGTCAGACAGCCTGGAAGATCTCAAGATCGGCTCCGATGGCTCCGCTCCGACAAAAGAGGAGACCCGGAGCAGAGTGGATACTCAGTATAGAAGGGGACCGAGATCTCTTACGGGTCGGCCATCGGAGCCGAAGTCCCTTGAACTCCAGATGGAGCCGAGGATATCTCGCCCGATGCTGGATAAAGTGTCGGTTCCAGCCGGAGCCGACAAGGCCACAGTAGTCAGGGTATCGGAGCCGGTCGGCGCCGAACCCACTACTTGAACAAAAGATGTATCGGCTCCAGCCGGAGCCGATGTCGGCTCCGACGGAGCCGGAGCCACCGGAGGAGGCTTGGACACTGTAGCCTGAGCCTTCGGTGGCTTAGGAGGTTTTCCTGACCCTAATTTAGGAGGAGAACCTTCTGGCTTAAGTAAGCCTCGGAGGATGAGCTTATTCCTCCTTTCCTGCAGGACTCTCTGGCTAAAAGCATGACACAAAGCACAGGAGTCCTGCAGGTGCAAAGGCCCCAGGCAATAAACACAAGAAGTGTGACCGTCTGTCAGAGACATTTTCTGACAGCACTGGTCACACTTCTTGAAGCCTGAGACCTTGCCTTCCTTTGACATCCTAGGAGGATGGAAACACAAACAATCCCAACAATCACACAAATTAATCCCTTACACAAACACACAGGAAGGGAATAACCAATGGGGAATTAGGCCTGACTAAAAAAACTTTAGATTAAAGATTATAAAAGTTTGAAAACAAGGGAATAGGGTGGGCTGTAACTAACTACAGACTAAACTAACACTAAAAGGGAAAAATAAACCCCTAACTAATCTTTTTCTTATTTCACAAAGAAAAAACTTACCTCAGCTGGCAAAGGAGACCTCTTTCGCTAAGCGGCAAACGAGATCTGGGGTAGTTCCGCCTTGCATCATGGGATATAGGGTTGCCTCGAGCTGGTAAAAGGAGTTCTCGAGCTAAAGCAAGTGCCGAGTCGGAGTCGAGGATCGGCTCCGAACCCATCCAGCAAGAATGAAGGCGAGATTGACAACTTAACATCATCATGGCTATCAGGGGAATAGGTACATGCCTGCAAAGTTTATAATGAAAATTTAGAAAGAGAGACAAGAGGAGTACAGAAGCAAAGGACAGAGGAATAATTTGAAATGTTTAAGCAATGTAAAGGGTCTGAATAAAAAGTCACAGGAATTAGCAGTATGGATATCACATGAATAATGCAATATAGTTGTGGTGCTAGAAACTTGATTCAGTGATAATAAACCAATCAAACTCCCAGAACATAATGGGTATCACAAGTACAGGAGAGACATTTATGTAAAGAAAGTTCTTGGGTCATTCTTAATATTCTGTGGTCACAGCTTTGAGACAACTGGGTAACAAAGGCCAGGATAGGGTCAAATACTGTATTTTTTTTATAGGCAACCTAATTAAATGAAGGAAAAGATCAACCAATTTAAGGAAGAGTCATTGCACGTTTTTTTTTTTTTTTTTTTTTTTTTTTAATGCCTATTACATGGTTGCTGGTGAGTTGAATGCCCTAAATATGGATTAGGATAAATATAGTTTCATTAACACTGCTTTTAGTCCACTACAAAGGATAACTATGGAACAAGAGTTCAATCAGTTTGTTAAGGAACCTATGAAGAAGAACAACATACTGTTAGCAGTTTGGGCAAAAGAGGACTACAAACTAACAGATCACAACATACAACATAAATTTAGTGGGTTTGACCATCTTTGTATTACATGGGAGTTAGGCATAAATAGAAACAGGGTCTGTTCAGAGGATGGAGGTACAAAAAAACGTGTTAAAGTGCAGACTATGGTCCAATAATAAATAAAGGGTACAGAGGTGGGAAAAATTAGAAGTTATGTACTCACCATAACGTTCCATCTGAGTAGGTGACTTCATTCGGATGCAACCTGTGGGTATCGGATCCGACCTCGGATCCGAGCCGGCAATTCAAAAGCTTAGGCTCCGAGCTCCTAGCTCCTCCCTCTTACCCATAACCCCTTGCCACGCCCTGACTGACCTCAGATTGAGTTTGCCTCAAATACTGACCACAGTATACTAAAACAGCATAAATACTCGCTCTAAAAGGTCAGGGGATGGAGGGGAGTTACATCCGAATGAAGTCACCTACTCAGATGGAACGTTATGGTGAGTACATAACTTCTAAATCTGAAGTAGGAAGACTTCATTCGTCTGCAACCTGTGGGACAGAGTCCCTAGCTACCTGAATCTTGGGCCATCATGGAAGGATGTTCCGAGCACCGCTGAGCCAAAGGATGCTCTTCCTCTAGAAACAACATCCACCTTGTAATGAGAAATAAAAGTATGAGGCGAGGCCCAAGTAGCTGCAGATATCATCCAACGAAACACGGACTTAAAGGGGGCTGACGTAGAAACTGCCCAAGTAGAATGAGCCGTAACCCTCTTAGGAGCAGGTCTGCCTGAAGTGTCATATGCCTGCAATATGCAATTAGCAATCCATTTAGACAGAGTGACTTTAGACACTGCTTTACCCAGAGCAAATTTAGCAAAGGAAACAACAGCTGATCTGATTTCCTGTGGCCAGCTGTCCTGTTAATATAAAACGTAATTGTCTATGAACATCCAATGAATGCAATTTGTATTCCCTTTGTTTGAATACTTGGGAAAAAACAGGCAAATTGATTGACTGGTTAATATTGATTCAGAAGAGACCTTCGAAGAAAAGATGGATTGGTCCTGAGGCACACCCTATCAGGGAAGAAAGAAAGGTAAGGCGGTTTGACACAAAGAGCCTGAAGCTCAGACACCCTTCTGGCTGAAGTGATAGCTACCAGAAAGACAGTCTTCCAAGAAAGGAATTTTAAATCAGCAGAAGCTGCAGGCTCAAAGGGAGGAGCAGTAAGGGCCTGCAGGACTAAAGACAAATCCCAAGGCGGTACAACCTCCTTGACTGGAGGCCTTAATAAAAAAAACTCCCTTGAGAAAGGATTTGCATAATTTCGCTGTCATAAGGAGCTGTGTCCTGTCCAATGTGATAATGCGATATAGCCGCCAATTGTACTTTAATCGTGGAAGAACTGGCCCCTTGATGAAAGAGGTCTGTTAGAAATTCAAGCACCGCAGAGATAGGTGCTGAAAAAGGATCCACCGTTCTCTGCCCTGCCCATATAGAGAACCTCTTCCATTTACTCCGATAAACCTGTCTGGTAGAAGGTTTATGAGCAGCCACCAAAATTGCTTTGACCGTGAAGAGATACCGAGTCCTAATTAAGGTTGGAATTGGAGCAGCCAAGCTGTCAACTTCAGGGTCCGCAGGTTGGGAACTGGCATTCCCAGAGGGTGAGAGATGAGATCCAAATTGGATCCAGAATCCATGGTGGATTGATTTTGTGAGACCATAAGGGGAACCAAGGTTGTCGAGGCCAGAATGGGGTAATGAGAATCATTCTGCTCCCCAAACTGTTGGCTTTCTGCAGAAACCTCTGCATCAGACGAAGTGGAGGGTAAGCATAAAGGAGACCGAGGCCAAGCATGCACCAGAGCATCCTCGGAACTCCTGGTGGGGAAGTAGAGCAAGAAATTGTCGCATTTGGCTTGAGGGAGAAGCAAAAGATCGCAACAGGGTTGCCCCCAAACGGCAAAAATCTTCTTCGCTACTTGAAGGTTTAGGGACCACTCGTGTGGAGAAAGGATGGTGCACTGAGCTTGTCCGCAAGGATGTTGGACTTTCCGGAATGTGCTGCTATCAGAAAGCTTGGTGAAATTGCCCATTCCCAAACTCTCATGGCCTCTCGACAAAGGGGATAAGACCTGGTTCCTCCCTGCTTGTTGATATACCAGACTACGGACATGTTGTCTGTCTGAATCGCAATAGTCCCTGTAGGAAGAACGTGGTGAAGTGCTTGCAACGCTAGAGCACCGCCCTCATTTCCAGGACATTTATATGCAAAGATGTCTCTGTGGGATTCCACGTGCCTTGGACAATCTTTCCCGCAGAATGCCCCCCCCCCACCCGAGGCAAGAAGCGTCCGTGGTCACTGTGGCTCGGGGAAATGCAGCAAAAGGGTCTTCCTGCTAGGGCCCGGAGAAAGAAGCCACCACAGAAGGGAGTCCCTGCACGCTCTGCTGATCGCAATCGGAGCGTTTAGAGACGAACAAAGAGGAGACCACTGAACTTGAAGGGTCCATTGAAGAACCCGCATGCGTGGCGAGCATGAAGTAGAAGCGGATAGCTGCCATAGAACCTAGGGCCCTCAGGACCGAAGCTGCAGTTGGTGACAGTTGAAGGATTGCTGTCACATGACACCTCAGGCTGACGATACGGTCTGGGGTGAGGAAGGCTCGCATTGATCTGGTGTCTAGTCTTCCTCCTATGAAATCTATAATTTGAGTTGGATTCAGGAAAGATTTCTCCCAGTTGATCGTTATGCCCAACCTTGGTGCTAGTTGAAGGAAGTAATCCCTGGCTGAGCACAGAAGATGCCTTGATGATGCCGCCAGGAGCCAGTCGTCCAGGTACGGAAAGACCTGTAATCCCTGGAGCCTCAGGTGGGCCGCTACCACCGCTAACACCTTGGTAAACACCCTGGGGGCTGAGGTGAGACCAAAGGGGAGGACCCTGAACTGATAGTGACTGGCTCCCAGCCGAAGCGAAGAAACCTCCTGGATCGCCTGTCCATCCGAATGTGGTAGTACGCATCCTTGAGGTCTATGGAACACATCCAGTCGTTCTCCTCAACAGGGGAGTATAGATTGCAGGGTGACCATCCGAACTTTTGCTTGGTTACTGACAGGTTCAACAGGGAAAGGTCTAAAATTGGTCTTAAGTCCCCGTCTTCTTTGGCACCAAAAGAACCTGGAGTAAAACCCTAATCCGCTTGATCTGGGGACGCTGGATGGCTCTTTTTCTAGCAGCTGCTCGATTGAGAGCTGCCTCCTTGATCGGGTGGAACATCTGGGAGGCTGCGAGATTTGGGGATCTTGATTAGGGGTATTGAATATCCTCTGGATATGAGTCAAGCACCCAACTGTCTGTTGTTATGGACTCCCAAGAAGTCAGGTGCATCGAAACCGCCCCGACTGCCTCCAGAGACGGACAGCCGGGCAACCCTTCAGGGCTGCTGCGTGGTCTCTCAGAGAAGGGTTCTCTGGACCCAAAATTGCCAGGAGCCCCTGCCTCTGGCACGACCTCCCGTCCTCTGCCACGGAAGGACTGGTTATCCGAGCAGGTTGGGACTGCTGCGACTTCGAACCACATCTTCTTTTGTCCCTTTGGTTCTTAGAGAAGGACCTCTGGGGAGCTGAGAAGCGGACTCGACGGCAGACAGCGTCTTCCGTCCTTTCGCTCTGGACAAGTGTCTCGCGAACAGTCTTGCCAAATAAGGCAGAACCATCGAAGGGCATTCGAAGGTCGCCTTAAAGGGCTCAGCAAAATCACAATGGCGGAGCCAGGCCTGTCGCCTCATGACAAGGCCTGCTCGCTGGCTCTAGCGGCTCCCTCAGTAGCATGAGACAGCAGCCGCATAGATGTATTGGATACAGATCTGAGAGTGGCCATTCGGGTGGAATAAACCTGCTTATCCTCACTCGAGATGGACTCGGGGAGATGCAGCGTATCTTTAATCAGATCTCGCTGCATCCTAATGACATGCCATGTAGTTCAGCTCTCAAGGAGAAGGTCGCTGAACTAAACACTGCTTCCCAATTCGATCCATCGACGGGCTAGAAGGCACAGGAAGCCCGCAGATGGAGGAGCCGAGCTGGAAGCTTCGCTCTCCTCTTGTGGTGCTTCTCCTGTGCCTCTCCTTCTGTCTCTCCTACTAGAATCCTTCCCCTCCGCATTTTAAGGGAGGTTGAGTCCCAGCCGAGGGAGAACTGACAGCAACAAGTTGCTGACTGGAGGGCAGAGGCAAGCAGTATCTGGGGTAAAAGATCCGCCAGCACTAACTTCGACCTCCGTTCCCTTAAAGCCCGGGTTGAACCCTGCACAAATGGTACAACCAGAAGACAGGTGTTCAACCCCAAGAGCATTTACGATCGAGTGTGGCCATCTGCTGGGGACAGCTTATGGCCACACTCGCGACATTTCGAAAAGACAGCCTTAGGGGCTTCAGACATGACACCTAAGGCCTAAACACACACACACAACAAACTACTTAAAACCCGAGAAATTTAACTAAAGAGGGAGGGAAAGCCTTAACCACACACAACACTAACTATATTTTAAACAAAAAATGAGAATTTCAACAATTTTCCTGTCAGAAAACCACTTATCTCAAAACCACAGGAGCTCAAGAATTCCGTTGCTTCTTGAAAAGCGGCAAACGAAATCTGGGGTCAGTCAGGGCGTGGCAAGGGGTTATGGGTAAGAGGGAGGAGCTAGGAGCTCGGAGCCTAAGCTTTTGAATTGCCGGCTCGGATCCGAGGTCGGATCCGATACCCACAGGTTGCAGACGAATGAAGTCTTCCTACTTCAGATCTAATGTTGGGGAAAGATGATGAAGAATATTGGAATATCTTTTATAAATATATTTTTCTTTGAAGAAATGCATATTCCTAAAATAAATGAAAATGTTAGATGTTAAAGGTGAAGTAAAACAGATAACATGAAGAAAAGGAAACTGCATCTCTGAGAAGTATTTAAAAAGGCACACAACTTAAGCAACCAAGTAAGGTGTCAAAAATGTAAACCATCTGCACCACAGCCATGGGTATGAGCTGAGGTTAGTTGGGTTAATTCAACAACAAAAAAGCTCTGTTCAAACATATGGAGGAAATACAGGTATGATAAACTAAACTAAATATAAGAATTATTCAGGTTTTCATTGCAAATTCTAAACAACTTTGAGATATATTTGTTAATAAATTCACAAAGTTAGGTGTCAATTTTGCATGCAGATAAAGGAGAGCCAAGGAGAATATGCATTAGACACTTACCTAAAGTTAGTATTACAGAGTCATTTAATGCCCTTAATACTCTAAAAATCATATACCACAGCAGGACCTGATGGGCTAAATGGATATTTTCTTTTGAAGATCAGGCATGATGCTACTGCACCTTTAAATGAGAAGTTATGTACCTACCATAACGTTCCATGTTAGTTGTCTTCTCTCGCCTTCTTTCTTGCTGGATGGGTTCGGAGCCGAACCTCGGCTCCGACTCGGCCACTTACTAAAGCTCGAGAGCTAATTTTACCGGCTTGAGGCAACCCTATATCCCATGATGCTAGGCGATAACTACCCAGATCTCGTTTGGTAGCTGAAAAACAACCTAGGCAATATAGTCCTCCAACTGGAGAAGAGGAGGAAAAGGAAAACCCAGAAAGGATCAGTATTCTAAGCAGAAGTTACCCTAGGACAAGGTATTTGGCTGAAAATGCAAGATCAGGACCCTTCAAAGAAGGGGGAAAAACTTCTCGGTCTGTTCAGGCTAGGGGGATGGCGGGCGGGACGCAAGAAAGAAGGCGAGAGAAGACAACTAACATGGAACGTTATGGTAGGTACATAACTTCTCAATGTTAAGTTGTCAATCTCGCCTTCATTCTTGCTGGATGGGACCGCGTCCCTAGCACCTTCATCCTGGGTGGCTCACTGGAACAGACTCTTGAGAACGGTGGAACCAAAGTTTGCCCTGCTTCTGGAGGACATGTCCAATTTGTAATGCGATACAAAGGTATGAGGAGAAGCCCATGTGGCTGCCGCGCAAATAGTGTCTATTGGTAGTCTGGCTTGAAAGGCTGTTGATGTGGCTAGTGCCCTGGTTGAATGGGCTCTTGGCCTAGAAGGCAATTCTTTACCTCTGAGTTGGTAAATATACGTGATCAAAGAAGAGAGCCACCTAGACAAAGTTACCTTGGATACTGGAAAGCCTTTCCTATTTTCTGCATAAGATAAAAAGAGTTGATCAGATTTCCTGATTTGTTTAGTTCTGTCCAAATAATATTGGAGCAGACGATGAACATCCAGACAATGCAGTTTTTGCTCCGCCCTGTTCGTATAATTAGGGAAGAAAACTGGGAGGTCAATTGATTGATTTAAAATTTGTCTGCGAAGCCACCTTGGGTATGAGAGAGGGGTTCATTCTTAGAGAAACTCTGTCTTTGTGGAAGACTAAGTAAGGAGGACGAATGCAGAGGGCAAGTAGTTCAGATACTCTCCTAGCAGATGTAACAGCGACCAGGAAGAGTGTTTTCCAGGAAAGTAATTTCAGTGAACAGGAAGACGCAGGTTCAAAGGGAGGTAGAATCAAGGATGTTAAAACTAGGTTTAGATCCCATTGTGGTGGAGGATCTTTGATCGGAGGTTTGAGTAAAAAGACACCTCTCAGGAATGCTTTGCAAAGCTTATGGGACATGATGCTGCAGTCCGACAGACCTATGTGAAAATTTGAAATGGCTGCCAACTGAACTTTGACTGTGGAGGATGAAGACCCTGAATGAAAAATTTCAGCTAGGAAATCTAAGACAGAGTGAATTGGATCAGTGAATGGATCTATATTTCTAGCCTTTGCCCAGAAGGAAAAACATTGCCATTTTACTAGTGTAAATCCTTCTGGTAGAAGATTTAAGGGAAGCTACTATAATATCCCTGACGGGATTTGAAATCATAGGAAGCCTGGCTAGGGACGAAGTGGAGCAACCAAGCAGTGAGGTTGAGAGAATGAAGGGATTGGTGCGCAGCTGCCCCGACTGATGGGCCAAAAGATCTGGCACTGGATCCAGATGTCAAGGCAGCTCCAAGAGATAACTATGCAGGAACGGAAACCATATCTGTCGAGGCCAGTAAGGGGCAATGAGAATCATCTTGGCTCTCAAGGCAGTAGCTTTCTGAATTACCTGTGATATTAACGGAAGGGGTGGAAAGGTGTAAAGAAGTCCACGAGGCCAATCGTGGACTAGAGCGTCTCTGGGGGGATGGCCTGGCAGGGGGAAGAGAGTGAAGAAGTCGGGGCATTTGCTGTTTTGAGGTGTAGCAAAAAGATCGCAGCAAGGAAGGCCCCACTTCTGAAAAATCTCTTCCGTCACAGATTGTTTGAGAGACCACTCGTGTGGCATGAGGATGGCTCTGCTCAACCTGTCCGCTATGGATGTTGGACTTCCTGGGGATATGCGTTGCTATCAGAAACCGCTGAGAAGAGATCACCCATTGCCAAAGTCTGAGAGCTTCTCGACACAGGGGATAGGACTTGGTTCCGCCCTGCTTGTTGATATACCACACTACGGACATATTGTCCGTTCGGATTGCAATAGTCCCCAGGGGAAGAGTCTTGGAGGGCTTGCAACGTCAAAAGCACTGCTCTCATCTCCAGGACATTTATGTGCAGATGGCATTCGAAAGGTTGCCATGTGCCGTGGACTGTCCTGCCCTGAAAATGACCCCCCCCCACACACCCGATCAGGGAGGCATCCGATGTGACCGTGGCGACCGGAGAGGGGGGAATAAAGGGTCTGCCTTGATGGACTCGATGGGAGCTCATCCACCAAGAGAGATGATTTTTGCAAATTGGAGTTATCATGATCTTGTAGTGCATGGGGAGTTGTTGGAAAGACCATTGGGCGAAAAGCATCCACTGTAGAAGACGCATGTAAAAACGGGCAAAAGGAAGAAGTGTGATGGCGGCCGCCATGAGCCCTAATACTTTCAGGACATACTTGGCCTGAATTCTGTCGCTCTGAAGCAGAACATGGACATAATTTTGGATATCTAAAATCCTTTGATCTGTTAGCTTTGCTGAAAGCTGCACGGTGTCCAAGTTGGTGCCTATAAAGGTAATAGATTGACAAGGCAGACTTTTCGAAATTTATAGAGATTCCTAACCCTCTGCAAATGTGGATGGTGTAATCTCTGGCCTGAAGAAGTTGATGCCTGGTGGTGGCGGTGAGGAGCCAGTCGTCTAGATATGGAAACACCTGGAATCCTTGATGCCTCAGGTGAGCCGTAACCGCTGCCATACATTTGGTGAACACTCTGGGGGCTGTAGTGAGACCAAAGGCAGGGCTCTGAATTGGTAGGGACTGGCCCCCAGCCGGAAGCGGAGAAACCTCCTGGAGCGCCTGTGAATCTTGATGCGATAGTACGAGTCCTGAAGGTCCACAGAGCACATCCAATTGTCCTTGCCCAGAAAGGGTAGAATGGACTGTAGTGTGACCATCCGGAATCTTGTCTTTTTTACAAACTTGTTTCGTTTGCTGAGATCTAATATTGGTCTCCAGTCCCCTGTTTTATTTTGGTACCAAAAAGAACTTTGAGTAGACTCCGGATCCTATTTGGTCTGCTGGGACTGGCTGGATGGCCCTTTTTGCTAGTAGTTTTGAAATTTCTAGCACTGTTTGTTCCCTTAGACTGGGTGGAACGTCTGGAAGGGATCCCTTTTGTTGAGTTGGGGTTTGGATAAAGGGAATTTTGTAACCCTCGGATATAACCGACTGTACCCATTTGTCTAAAGTAAGGGAGAGCCAGGCTTTTGGGTACAGCGATAATCTTCCCCCGACTGCCTCTGAAGGTGGACAGTCGGGCAACATCTCAGGGATGTTGGAAGGGTTTGTCAGAGAGAGACTCTGTTACCCTGATTCTGCGGACCCCCTCTGCCTCTTTGGCGGCGTCTGTTGTTGTTACCCCCTCTGCCTCTGGGGGTAAACTGACCTCTTGCATCAGGCGTGACTCCTTGTGATTTGCGGAACCACATTTTTCCACCCTTTTGACCCTTAGGATATGGTCTGGAAGGGGTGGAGAAAAGTACAGTTTTGTACCTACCATAAATGTAGATGTTCGAAGATCCACATTGCTGCAGTCCTAACACTTGGGTAGTCCGCTGTCCCTCATTCGGCCCGAATATCAGAGCATAAGGCTGACGTCGGTCAGGGCGCATTTAACTGACATCAGAACGTCAGGGTACAAATGCGCATGACCGACGTCATATCCTCAGTCTTTTCTTGCCCCAGATGTCAGAAGACCCTAAAAGAAAGGTCCAAACCCAAAGACCACAACTAAACAAATAGCTAGTCTAACACCAAAAATATGTATAATATATACAATATATACAAAATGCCATATACCAAATGCAGTTTACCTCAGATGGATAACCCAACCCAGACAACCACCTCAACAACAGAGGGGAAGGAGGGAGGGTATTGGACTGCAGCAATGTGGATCTTGAACATCTACATTTATGGTAGGTACAAAACTGTACTATGTTCTTCATCTCACATTGCTGCAGTCCTAACACTTGGGTAGAATCCCAAAGCAGAGGTAAGGGAGGATGGCTAAACTATAATGAAGCAGGAGCTGCCAAAATGCCCTGCAACACAGCAGTGGCAAAACCAGCCCTAGATCTAGAGTACAAGGGAAGGTGGTAATGCTTAGAGAAGGTATGCACTGAACTCCAAGTGGCTGCCTCCAAAATATCCTTAGTAGCCACCCCCCTCAAAAAAGCTGTTGACGTGGCAGTAGCCCTAGTGGAATGAGGTCTAATCCCGGCTGGAAACTCTTTGCCATGATGGGAATAACAGAAAGCAATGCAAAATCCAATCCACTTTGAAATAGTTTGTTTTGACACAGGCTTGCCCTGAGAGCACAAAGCAAAAGAAACTAATAATTGCTGAGATTGTCTGAACCCTTTAGTTCTGTCCAAATAATATCGCAACTGCCTGTGAACATCCAAGGTGTGCAAAATCTTTTCCCCTTTAGTTTGGGGATTTGCATAAAAAGTAGGCAAATGAATAGTTTGGTTTAAAGCCACACTAGAAACCACTTTAGGCATGAAGGAGGGATTGGTACGTAAGATACCCTATCCTTGTGAAAAATTAAGAAAGGCTCAACTGCCATAAGGGCCTGTAATTCAGAAACCCTTCTTGCAGAAGTAATGGCCAACAAAAAAGCAGTCTTCCATGACAAATATTTCAACTCAGCAGTAGCTGCAGGCTCAAAAGGTTGTAGAGTGAGTTTCTCCAACACAAAATTGAGATCCCAAGCAGGAGTAGGAGCTCTTCGTGGGGTCTTATATTCTTTGCCCCTCTGAGAAATTGCTTGAATAAAGGATGAGAAAACAATGGTGGGTCACAATCATAGTGAGCTGAAATTGCTGCAGCATGAATCTTAATAGAAGAGAAGGACAAACCTTTGTCCAATAACTCAGTAAGATATTGAAGAGCCACACTTAAATCAGGCTCAGAAACATCCAAATCTTTAGCTGCACTCCAAAATAAAAATCTCTTCCATTTATCTGCGTACACTTTCCTTGTACTAGGCCTTCTAGCTTCCAAAATCACATTCAAAACTTGTTGTGGAAGTAGAGACCCTCTATGGTTTAAAACAGAATATGCCATGCTGTTAGGTGAAGAGAGTGAAGTTTGACATTCAGCAAATGACTGTCCTCCTGGGACAACAGATGTGGAATCAAAGGCAAAGGCCATGGAGGCTTTTTTACTAGACTTCTCAGTAGTGGATACCAGTGCTGTCGAGGCCAATCTGGAGCTATCAAAATCATCCTTGGCTTGTCCTGTCTGACCTTCAGAAGTACCTTTGGGAGGAGAGGCAGAGGTGGAAAGGCATACACATGAAGATTTTTCCAACTGAAAGAAAGAGCATCCACTTTCCAAGCTGTGTGATGAAACCTTTGTGCAAAACTTTGGCAGCTGGTTGTTTAGTGGAGAAGCGAACAGATCTATGTCTGGAGTTCCCCAGGACACTGTCAGTTTCTGAAATGCATGAAGATCCAGTTTCCACTCGTGGGGATCCATGATTTGTCTGCTTAACACATCTGCTAAGGAGTTCTGTGCTCCCGGCAGAAACCTTGCCTGAAGACTTAGTTGTAAACTGAGAGCAGTCTCCCACAAAATCATTGCTTGCCTGCATAGAGGATAAGAATGCGTTCCCCCTTGCTTGTTGATGTACCACATTGACAGTTGTGTTGTCTGTTAGAATCAACACCTGCCCTGGAAGAAGCAACTCCTTGAAAGCCATTAATGCAAACTGAACTGCTAACATCTCCTTCATGTTGATATGTAGATGTTGTAGTCTGGCAGGCCACTTGTCTTGTATCCACTTTCCATTTAGATGAGCTCCCCAAGCTATGTCTGAGGCATCTGTCGTTAAAATCTGACTCGCCTCTGGCCGGGTCACAGAGAGTCCCTTGTTTAGGTGACATTCCTGAGCCCACCACAAAAATTCCTTTTGAATGCAAGGTATTATTTGAATGACAGTGTCCAAATCCTGGCAGTGCTGTGTCCATACATTTTGAGATACCATTGTAGCTTCCTCATATGCAGTTTGGCATTGGGAAGCACCAGAATACAAGATGCCATGAACCCTAAGGCTTGAAGGACTGTCCTTGCAGTCAGCCCGGACTGATGAGAAAGTTGATGAAAGTAAAGGGATAGACTCTTTTGTTTGTCCGGGTTAGAAAGGCCATCTGGGATGCTGTATTCAGTCTCACACCCAGAAAGCACATGTCTTGAGAGGGTACTAGACTGGACTTTATTTCGCTCACAGAATACCCCAGGCATCTTAGCACTGCTATCACATATTCCAGATGATGAAGAAGCTCTTCCTTCCTTGAGCCAGAATCAGGCAGTCGTCCAAATAAGGATAGATCTGTATTCCTTTTAGCCTGAAGAAAGCTATCACTGGAGCCAGAACTTTTGTGAACACTCTGGGCGCAGTAGATAAGCCAAAGGGCAATGCAGAGAACTGATAATGAGAAGTCCCAGCTCGAAAACGCAGATACTTCCTGCAACTCAGTCTGATAGGAACATGAAGGTAAGCCTCCTTGAGATCCAAAGTTACCATCCAATGATCTTTGCCCAGCAGAGGTAAAAGCTGCTGCAACGTCAACATTTTGAACTTGGGAATGTCCAGATAAGTGTTGAGGATAGACAAATCCAAAATTGGTCTCCACGTGTTCCCTTCTTTGGGACTAGGAACAGGCGAGAATAAAATCCTAGGCCCCTTTCTGTCAAAGGAACCGGCTGTATGGCCCCTATTTGGAGTAGCAGTGAAATTTGCTTGTGAGCCTCTATTCTTTGTTGAGGAGGAATGTCTGGCATGCCTTTGAAAGGAGGCAAGGTATGGAAATAAAACCTGTAACCGTGATGTATGATATCCAGTACCCATTTGTCTTGGGTAATCAAACTCCAATTTTCTCTGAAAAGTGCCAACCTTCCTCCCAAAGGTGCTGCCAGGCGAGAAGGTTCTGGCAGCTGAAAAGGTAGGTCATTGGGTCTGTTTACGAAAGGACTGACCCCTGCCCTCACTTGAAGACTGTGCAGGAGAACTTCCTGTTCTGGGCCTGAAGGAGCCCTGACCTCTGCCCCTGCCACGCCTAGATCTACCCCTAGACTGGGAATCATAAGAAGGGTACGTCCACCCTTTAGTAGGCCAATTTCTACTAAACTTTGGAGGCTGAACCTGTAAAAAAATCTTTAACAGTCTGCATAGACTTAGCCTTATCTTCCATTTTCTTTAAAACTGCCTCAACAGGAGAACCAAACAAGACATCAGATTGCAAAGGGCATCCAAAATCCTAGTTTTAACATGGTCGGATAAATTTTGATCCCTCAGCCAGGCATGCCTGCGAAGAACTGACCCAGTGGCAGCCACCCTAGACGAGGCCTGAACAGCATCAAAACCACATTGCAAAGAATGCTTACCCACCTGCTCAGACACATGCACTAAATCTTGTAACTCTTTACAGTCAATAC
This sequence comes from Protopterus annectens, assembly GCF_019279795.1. Lineage (NCBI taxonomy): Eukaryota > Metazoa > Chordata > Ceratodontiformes > Protopteridae > Protopterus > Protopterus annectens. The sequence continues at coordinate 479,626,681 of NC_056737.1, read as the reverse complement.
CTTCCGCCAGGGCATCAACCTTAGATTTCAACTGAGAAAGGAGATAATTTTGATATTTCAACATATGAAACTGGCAATTCAAAGCTCTCATGGCTAGAGTGGAAGAAGTATAAACTTTCTTTCCCCATCTATCCAAGGCCCTGGCCTCTTTATCTGCAGGAACCGGATTTTGACAACAGAAGCCTTAACACCCTTAGGCCCCTGGCTAACAGTTTCTGGGTCTGCCCTAGGACTCTAATAAAGATACTTATGAGCTTCAGGCACCCTGTAATACCTATCCGGTTTAACAGGAGCAGGAGGCAAAGAATCAGGATTAAGAGAAGCCTCTGCAAACACATCTTCCACCACATTCAGAACAGGAGGAATAGCTAAAGGCCTATGCTGGGGTAAAACAAAATTCCCTAAGCCTTTTCCTGGAATCAGAGAAATCCTGACCTTCCCATTTAAAATGCTCTCTCATGGAGTGAAGGGTCTCTGAAAAGGAAAATCCTCAGGAGGAGAAGCAGAAGGAGTAGAATCATCCATATCAGAATCAGAATAATGAGAATACTCCTGCAAGTCTTCAGCCGAAGACTCAGACACATCCAAGCCTGCTCATAATCCCCCAACACAGGTTCCATCCTAGGCCTCTTATCAGGAGGGGCATAGAACCTCTAATTAAAGTAATTAAATCCTCTGCCATTTTGAGCATGTGCTTCTTGGGCACAGCACCTGAAGAACTGGGAGAGACACCCACCGAAGCTAAACTAGGCCTACCTCTAGGAGAAGCCTTGGCAGCAGAAAAAGAGGACCTAGGCCCCTTAGTAAGGGAGGGAGTACAGTTACTTGAGAAGCCCCTACCGCCTGCCCTGCCTCCTGGGAGGCCACATCCTGTAAAATCAGAGTTTCTTCCTGGGTCTCCAGAGAGGCCTCCGTCGGAACCACTGGTTCCACTGACACCTCTAAAGAACTGACGTCCGGTTCGGACGACTCCTCTAACCTAGGTTTAACTGCCTTGTCCTTGCGCTTCTTTGAGGAAGTCGGCGTCGGAGCATCCGACGGCATTTTGTAATTGCACCGCTTCCCAAAGACCAACCTTGCACAATCCAACCTCCGCTTAATAGTGCGTTTATTAAACCTAGCACAAAAGCGGCAACCAACAACGTCGTGCTCAGGTCCTAAACAAGGTATACACAAATTATGATAATCTCTATGCGTATCTGTTTCCCACAAGAAATACAGTTATTCACTTTTTCTGACATCCGGTAAACCACTGAGGCAAGAAAAACCAAAATATTCCCCAACGGGTACTTAACCAACTCTGACTTCGGTCTGAAACTCCAATCAAAAATTTCAGAACGCCAAACGGCACTTGCAACACTGCTTCTGCATCGGACCATGCGGCAAAAAAGACTGAGGATATGACGTCGGTCATGCGCATTTGTACCCTGACGTTCTGATGTCAGTTAAATGCGCCCTGACTGACGTCAGCCTTATGCTCTGATATTCGGGCCGAATGAGGGACAGCGGACTACCCAAGTGTTAGGACTGCAGCAATGTGAGATGAAGAACATCGGACTCCTACTGCAGAAAGAGTCTTGCCATCTTGCTCGCATCTGGTCAAGGTGTCTTTCACTTGAGGGCCGAACGTCGAACCATCAAAGGGGGAAGTTAGTGAAGGACGCCTTGAAGGGGTCTGCAAAATTACAAAGCCGCATCCAGGCGTGACGCCTTAAGGCCACACCTGTGCCTGCAGCCCTACTCGCTCCATCGGCTGCATAGGAAAGGAGCCGCATGGAAGAGTCAACAATGGAGTTTAGGGTTCCCAGCTGTGAGTTGATTTTCTCTTGGGACCCAGCAGCTGACGGATCCTGTAAAACTTCACCCAACTCTTTGAGAACATCTCTCTGAAGGCGGGTGAAGTGACACAAGTAATTCAGTGACCGCATGGCAAAGGTCGCTGAAGAAAACATCCGCTTGCTGTACCTATCCATAGTCCTAAAATCCTTGTTAGGAGGATGGATAGGTACTGAAGGATCGGCTAGTTCCTTCTTGGTGGCTGCAGCCACCACCATGGCATCAAGCGGGACACCTTTTGTTAGAAATTGCCTATCAGCTGGAGCCGTAATAAATTTAGAAGGCCTCCATGGGGTGGATTCCACCAAATCCAGGGCCGTCCACGCCTTCCGTGCCACCACGTCCATAAGGGGGTTGAAAGGCGGAGACACCCAGGAGGTGGAGGGTCGAGAACCAAACGCCTCCAGGTAAAAAGACTCGTCCTCAGAAGGATTAAGGGAAGACCAGTTCCCCCTCTGTTTCAGGATTTCAAGGGATGTCTGAGAAGGAGACATCCTCAGAGGGGGACCTTGGGGATCCTTCCGACTCATCCAAGTCTGTATCGGATGTAATGGACTCAGGGGAGTCCACATTCTTCCTCTTACATATCCTCTTGCGCGGAGGTTCACCTGAAGGGTCAGGAGAAACCTCGGAAGAGGAAGATATTCCCAGTGGGGAAACCTGAGGCGTTGGGTCTCTGGGTCCGGGAGCAAGAGAGTGAGAAGAGACGTCAGCAGGCACTGTAGTGGGAGGAGCTGATGGAGCTGACTTTTGACCGTGCCCTGGGGCTAGTACACTCCTCAACACCTCGAAGGCTCCCCTATCAGATAGACCAGAGGGCTCCCGCTCCAAAGAGGTAGGAACCCCAGGCCGCACCGACAGGGATGGCTCCGAAGCTGATGTCGGGCCGAGCTCATCAGTGCCGACGCTCCGAGAGGGAGAACGGGGTCGGACAAGGGTCCGCTGCCACTCGCCCCCTCGGAGCCGGCGAGAGAGACCAGACGCCCGGATCTCTCCAATGAAGGTATCAAGGAGGAGATTGGAGCAGAAGACGACGGAGCCGAAGGGGGAGGTATCGGCTCCGACACCACAACAGTCACGGCGCCACAACAGTCACGGCTCCGAGGAGCTCTGGCTCTGAACTCTGAGGGACAGTCGAAGGAGGAATAGTAGGTAGAGTTGAAATAGCCATTGTCTGATGAGACGGGCTATGAAGCATTTGGGCCAGTGCCTGAGTTAGTCTACTGACCACTCTTTCGAGGTCATGGTCGGAAAGCCTGGACAACCGAGAAGAACGGCTCCGATGGCTCCACTCCGAGAGCAAGGGTGACCCTGGAGCCGAATGGATCGATTCCAGAGATGGAGATCTGGATCTTTTTCTGGAGATGGATGGAGCCGAATTTCCTAAGATACGTCGGCTCCAGCCGGAACCGACCGTGAAAGTAAAGGCTCAGCAGTATCGGCGCAGAGTGGAGCCGAAGTTGGAAGCTGCGGCACCGAAGCATCGGCTCCAGCCGGAGCCGATGTTGCCACAGATGATGAGCCAGCAGCCGAAGGCTTAGGACTCGGAGCCGACGGTTTTGCTGGCTTCGAGGGCTTCCCCGGCACGGACTTAGGTGGAGAGCTCTCGGGCTTTAATAAGCCCCTTAATATTAATTTGTTCCTGCGCTCCTGCAGGACTCTTGGGCTGAATGCATGGCACACAGAACAAGAGTCCTGCAGGTGCAGGGGTCCCAGGCAGTAAACACAAGAAGTGTGACCGTCTGTCAGAGAGATCTTCTGACAGCACGAGTCACACTTCTTGAAGCCTGAGACCTTTGTGTCCTTAGACATAGTACTGTCGAAGAAAAGGCACAAGTAAAAACACACACACACACACACACACACACACACACACACACCAAGCAAACTAGTTAAACAGGGATACACAAGTGCACCACAGACACAGCAGAGAATCCCTGTCAGGAACTAGGAAAGGATCAGGCCTAAGGCCTAAAGTAGGGGGAGGGATTAAAATGGATAAAAGGGGAAAAAAAATTTAGCACCAACGGGAAAAGGGGTGTAATATAACTGTTAGCTAACTAAACAAAGAAAGGGAGTGGGAAGGCTAAGTTTCAAAGGTGACTTTGAAGTAATGAAAATCCCAACACTTACCAAGAGCCGGTAAAACGCACCTAGTCAGCGAAGCGGCAAACGAGATCTGGGTAGTTATCGCCTAGCATCATGGGATATAGGGTTGCCTCGTGCCGGTAAAATTAGCTCTCGAGCTTTAGTAAGTGGCCAAGTCGGAGCTGAGGTTCGGCTCCGAACCCATCCAGCAAGAATGAATGCGAGATGGACAACTTAACATCTATCTTTATCATAAAATGCTAAGCTCTGGTATGTTCCATCATTCGGGAAGGATGCCATTATAGTTCTCATATTTAAACGGGGAACTCAGTACTTGTACACAATTAATGACTTATTAGTCTGACATGCACTGTAGGTAAATATTTTGAAAGTTTCTTGTGCTAACTATTGAAAGAGTGGTTAAACAGATTTTGACATTTACCATCATGGATTTACAGTGGGATGTCCTTGTTTATCAAACTTAGTAAATTTCTACTGTCAATATGGAAAGGGTCAGGGCCTTTCATTAAATGTATTGTATTTTGACCTGTCAAAAGACCTTCGACTCAGTGCTACACAAGGAAATTCTGGAAACTATGAGGAAACAAAGTAAATGGCTTTATCTGTTGATGGACAAGTAACTAGCGGAGGGAGAAAACTTGGAAAGTTAGAACTGCAGACTCCATGTCAGACACTAAGCCATTAACAGCTGGGGTCCTACAAGGGTTGGTACCGAGAACAAAAATGTTTGCAATATTTCTGTGAGAAATTCTGCATCAGAAAGGCATATGGGTCAGCAAGTTTGCAGCTGATACCAAGGTGGGGGCGGATGTTACAAACTTGGCAGATCAATCTACACTGTACAGTTAATTTGATAAGACTGAGGAATGAGCAATGAACAGCAATGTGGTCTTCAATGCAAACAAGTCAAAAAACTCTTTACTATGGCTTCAAGAATCTAAGATACCCACTTTAACCCTATGGATAATGTGATAAAGGACCTAGAACCCAATCCTATGAGTTGCAATAGTTCATCCTTTATAGATATGTTCATTTTCCCTAAGTAATCTATCTAGTAGAGATGCCAAGGTATTATTACCCATCTATAAAAGCAGTGCTAAGACCCCATATTGAATATCGAATTCAGTAAGTCATTATAATATGGCTTAGACTTGTAGAGTAGAAAGAATTCAAAAAGATTCAGTACAAAGCAAATTACCAATACAAGGCACATTTTCTATAAAACCAGAAGCGATATCTATTTATAATAAGTTACAGGTTAGTGTGAGGAGACCTTATCTGATATACAAATATCAGGAAAACAATGTTTTGTCAGCAGCAATGGGCATTATATTTAATAATTACAAGTGTAGTTGTTGAAGTGCCATGGGTATATATGGAACCAAGGAAAAACAGCTTTCACGTAAGATTAGGGTTGATGTGGAACAAACTTTCACTGAGGATTAGAAAAGAAGAAAGTTTGCTACTGTTTAAAAGAGCATTGGATGAGACCATTCAAATTGGGGCAAATGGCTCTACTCTATTAGGTGGCAAGCTCTTATAAAGCCTTAAGTAAGGCTTGGAGTTTGGTATGATACACATTGAACATACCAACATGGCATTCCCTACCTAGATTATTGCAACCACCAAGGGAGGCAGGCAGGCAGGCAGACACACACACAGATATCCCGGCTGATTACTCCTGATCTAACCCCCATAGTGTGACCACAAAGAAAGACAGACAGACACAATCACACACACACACACACACACACACACACACACACACACACACACACACACACACACACACACACACACACACCTCCCTCCAACCTCACCACCTTTTCTATCGATCCTATTCCCACAACAGTTATCAGATCTCTACTCTCTAAACTCAAATCCTGCTCCTCTTCAGGGGATAACCTGCCTCCCCTTTACCTCAAAATAGCAGCCCCCTCCATATCCAGTCTCCATACATATTAACAGGTCAATTCAGGAAAACAGTCCTTCAAATATGGAAAAAATCATATATTATTCCCCAGCACAAAGGCGGTAACTCCACCGACCCCTCAGATTTTAGGACTATCGCTATCCTATCTCCTATCTCAAAAAATCCTAGAGAAGTTTATTCAGAAACAACTCATGTCTCATATAATTCAAGAAAATCTCCTCACCCGTACCCAACATGGTTTCCGCCCACACCATAGTACTACTACTGCTCTACTGTCCTTCACCAACTCCCATCTCCACCTCACTCAACAACACACTAGTATCTTCCCTCTTCTTAGACCTCTCCAAGGCTTTTGATACTGTATCACATAATATCTTGCTCTCTAAGCTGTCTTCCTTCAACCTCTCTACCTCCACCCTTAACTGGTTCTCTTCATACCTGTCAGATAGAACTCAATCAGTTAAATGGATAGGAGTTACTTCCTCATTTCTTCCTGTCCTTACTGGAGTACCCCAAGGCTCCATCCTGGGTCCACTACTATATAACATTTTACTAATGATCTCTTCCAATCCTGCCCAAACTCCAAACTTATTCAATATGCTGATGACTCCACATTCATCTCTACCTCTGACAATTTAACTAACCTACATACCCGCACACAAGACACTCTACACAGTGTCGAAAGATGGCTCACTACTCATTTGCTCCTACACAACCCCAACAAAACTAAACGTCTTCTCTTCCTTCCCAAACCTCTCCATCACCTCAAATATTCCTTCATTATCTCATCCTGAAACAATACAACTATTCTAGCCGAACCACATACTAAACTACTTGGCATACTCATAGATGAACTAAAATTCAATACCCATATCAATAACTGCATCAAAAAGACCCATTAGAAAATGGGATTGCTTTACAGAAATAAAAACTTCCTTACCCAAGAATCCAAAGTATCCCTTGTCCAAGCCTACCTCCTTCCTACCTATGCTGTCCCTATTTTCACCAACCTCCAAATGAATCTCCTAAACAAACTGGAACAAACTTATAATAAGATTGCTAGATTTTCCACAAATCTCCCCTATCGCTCACACCATTGCCTCTCGCTAAAAAAAAAAAAAACTAAACTGGCTAGAGTTCCATAACAAACTCCTTTCACTTCAACTTCACATGATACACTCTGTCTTGCTACAACCCCAAGCTTGTCCCTTCATCTTGCTACAACCCCAAGCTTGTCCCTCCTTAACAACTCTCATCTCCTCCTACACCCCCAACCATGAGCTTTGTAGCTCAGAGCAACACCTACTCCACATCTACAAACCAAATAAATCCACATGAAAAGGTCCTTATAGCCATGCAGTCTTCACACCCTGGAACAAGCTTCCTCTCTCCATCAGATCCCTCCCTAACTCACTCAACTTCAAATGTGCCCTAAAAGAATTCCTACGCAACTCCTAGTCCTGCACCTGTAAAGATCCTACTTGAAATTTTCCTCCTCCCCTACCCACTTCTACCCACTCCCTCTCCCTTTCCTGTATCCTAACCTCCCCCTAAGGTTTTTCTCTTTTCTACCTCCCTCTTCTGTAACCTGTGCAACCAGCCTCCTAAATACTCTCTAGTTCTTTTCACAACCTCCACCGTGGCCTCTCCTGAACTTATCCTGCCTCCCCCACAATTTTTCCCAAAATCATCTGTATGCTACAATTACAATTCTGTATGACTGCCAGGCCTTCTTTTCCTCTTTCACCTATTCCTTAACACTCAACTACTTTTTCAACTAGGTGCCATCACAAAATATGAAATGGCATCTCCTTAAGAATGTTTAACCATAATCTATATCCTCACTGTTGCATTTTTCTATAACTGTATTTTTTCCCATTTTATGCATATGTAATTCAGTTTTGTAACTAATTGTAAACATTAAGTTGGAGCTTTTCTCCTTGGGTCTCTGCTGAAAAAGGGCACCTTCCCCAGCCAAACTAATCTGATTAACAAATGGCAAATAAATAAATACTCCCCCACTCCCCATGGCTCCCACTGGATGTATTTGTACCATAAGAGCGAATTGGTGACAGCTTTCAAAAGATGGGATTTACTTTTTTCCTTCTAGAGTAAATTTTTTCTTGGCCTTGCAATTCAGAAAAAAACAATGTCTGAACATTGTCAGGAGGCAGCGCAAGGCCAATCAGCATTAGCCACTGCCACAGATTCCCCCATATTACCATGCAACTTCACCCAAGAGCCTGCTCTTCTTGATAATACCCCTGCAATTAAAAAAAACATAGCAGGAGACCTGTCTAAGAATCAGATGGGCTTACCCTTAAGCAGAAACCTTCTGAGATCAGACTTTCACATCACATTAAGTCTTTCTGAATGCCACGGTACATACCTCTCAACTGCCCCCGATTTTGCAAAATGTTCCACACTTTGTCTTATATTTTTGCCCTGTTCCTCATAAAAGTTTTGATATTCTGATACATCACTGAGAGTTACATTCAATCAAGAATTCCAGACATTGGAGTTTAATATTTTGTATTCTTCAGAAAATGCATGCAGAGGCAAAATATGATGCTCTACTGACTTTTTAAATGAATTACAGTAATATGTACAAATTATACCCCATTTCAGGCCTTTGTTGCCCTCCATTATTTTTGGTTTCTTCCAGAATTCTTGAGAAAAGTAGCTGACAGCTATTATGAGAAAATGTAATCAGATAAGGAAAGGAAGATCTCAAAACAGTACTCATGCATTACAGTAGGTTAAAATGATACTGCAGGAAAACACTGAAGGGTGAAGAGAATGTTGATCTTTCTCAGCGGCATTCTAAGCTTCAGAATTTATATCTTTGCCACTCAGAAGTTTTAACTTCCTTTCTTTTCTCTTTTGCTTTCATGCCAAATAGCATTTTTGGTACCTCCGTTTGTAATGAATTCCAGATACTAAAAATAAATAAATTACACAGATATAAAAAAAAAAACTACATGCAATCAGCTAGTTAAACTAGCACAGTTTTTTTTCTTCAAGTGGAATACAACATTGCTGGTTGTCTTGGGATGGGCTACCTTATAACTCCACTAAAAGGGCTTTTGTCACTGATGGTCAGGCTTTCCTGCAGTTGGAATGAACCATTTTTGGTGGGCTACATGCTTCTGGTAGATTTAGATAAGGCACTGTAATGTCATCTGATGACTGGGAAGGAATCTACAGCCTGTGACAAAAGGAGATACTGCCACCACAGCTAGCTGGAATTTTGTAAATAATTATATGTCATTGGTGGATATCAAAATGATGTATACAAGATGCTTTTGTTACAAATGTATTAAAAGTGTATGTCATGTGTATATCAAACTGCTTGTACAGATATGCGAGTTGAAAAGGTATTTGTAGATTGCTGTGTTTGGAATGTAAACACAGTGTGCCGACTGGAAGAGAACTGAAATGTACCTGCACTATTGTAACTGTTTAAATGTATATGCTTAACAGAGTGGAGGCTTAACTTCAGTCCAGCAAACTTTAAAAAAACATATCTGAAATTAAATTACTTTACAGTATGCAAAAAAGAGGCTCTCAAGTTTTCAGTGCAGCTAGAGACACAAGGTCTGTACTAGGAAGCTTTCTCAATTGTCCTTGGAGTGGGCTAATTGCTACTTTTGAATCATGAAGAGATGCAACTGTTTTATGACTTTCAGCATCTACCAAAGATCTGAGGAATAGCCCTTGTCTGTATATTTTTACAGGTACATGCTAAATGCTGCCATCTTCTAGCAATGGGGGGGTTTGGCCAGGGAAGTAACCAGAAATTATGTCATTCTGCAATCTATCCCAACAGCAATATTTTAGATATTAATTTCAGAAGTCTCTTAGTGAGACAGAGCATTCTGTATTTGGTCTTGGACCTGACACGAGCCATTCACCACAACTTCTGCCTTGCTCTAATGAAGTAAGTTTCTAGGGAACAGTATAACTCTCTTAAATATAGTCAGAAATATAGTAAAGCTTAGTTTAGATGTTTTTATTTGTGTGAGCCTGTACTGCAATGTTTAAATATTTCCTGTGGTTTTGAACTCTGATGCCACTGTGAATATATACTTAGTATTGTCCTTTTATTATTTATTATTACATATACTTAAACCTTTCATTGTGGCGGACCTGTGTAAAGATATAAGAGTATTTGCACATTTATTTGGCGACACTGTGTGGGCCACTCCTAAAAACCCTGCTCTTGGTCAAACTACCAATTGTATTAGTATTAATATTATACAATAAAATTGGACATTCTTTAAGGGCCTTAAAGTAGCTGATAAGGAGTTACTGGTAGCAGTGGAAACTACCTTATAGTCTGGGCAGAAGGGGACATAGCTAGCAAACCTATGCCAGTCTTTCCCAGGTGTGTGTGTGTGTGTGTGTGTGTGTGTGTGTGTGTGTGTGTGTGTGTATAAATCACACCTCAAAGAGTGTCTGTGTCAGCTACTTAGGCAGGGATACGAAGCACTGGTTGGATAGAGAGGGTGCCAGAGGTCTTGGCTTGGTCACTTAGCTGAGATCTCAACTCTATAGCTGTGCTAGTGGGGAGTCTTACTGGGGATCTGGAGCAAGAGGGAGCAACCAGCCCCAGAGAGACTATGGTCTCTGCATGCTCTTAAGGGAAACTGAGCTTGATGCAGAGAGCTGCATCTAGAAATACTGCGTGTGTACCTGTCATGCTCTCAGTGAACGTCCCTCACTGTTGGCAGTGGTGAGGATTGAGGCTCCTTGATTACTGGTCCAGTGGAGGTTCACCACACAGCCTTTAAATGCTAAATAAGCACTTCTCTGAGTTTCTCATTTACATTATCTTGCTGGTCAGATTTATTTTATTTTCTCCCCTTGTGTACTTTGGATGTCATAACTTGTCACAGCTTAAGCTAGCTACTGCCCACTGCTGTTACCCAGGTTTGCTGGTACATGGATCTAGTTGACTGTAATGCATTGTACGAGAGTGGCATCCATGTAATAAGTAAGCAACAAGGCATGACAGGATACTTGTATGGGGTGACATACTGCTAAACATCCAGGGCTGTTACAAGGCATGAATGAGTAGGGCGAGCTCATTACAGTCCTTGGCTTTCTAATTCATCTGGCAGGGTGTGCATTATCAGGGAAATAAAAGACCATCCGGGGGGGGGGGGGTGTTGTGAGCCTCAACATTCCTGGAAGATCCATTATTTCCCTGATAATGCCCACCCTGTTAAACATTATTATACTTAAATAATGGGCTATCTGTAAAATTTTCTTTTTATTAAAATATACATTTTTCTTATGTTTTTGATATACAATAGTTCCTTCTCCTAATGTTTCAACTTGCATCCAAAATTTAAGTTATGTAAGTATTTAACATTCACACCCCAGTGCACATACACACAGGGATGTAGAGACACAGACAGGCTCACAAACACACAGACCGAGACACACACACACCCAACAATTACAGCTACTTTCTTGAAGGAGTACACTTTAGAGGTCTCATTGTGATCAGATGAATAAAATAATTAACACAATGGAAGGCAGTGAAACCCATCTCCCCTCTCAAAACTCTCAATTTTCCCTAATTTTGATAAGTCCCTCAAAAATATTTGATTCTCTATTAAATCACTGAAGATTACTGTTAGTAAGTGAAGCAGGTATAAAGTGTCATACTTCTTACTGTTCAAAAAAATGTGTTGATGGACAAACTTGCTCTATTTACTTAACAGAATTAGGATCACATTTAAAAACTTTTTCCCCTCAAATTTTTGACTTTATCCATAAATCTTGAGCAAATAAGTTGATGGATTTTTATTCTATTTTATTTTTACTTATCCTTTGTTGATCGGGTTAATTTGATTGGGTCTCCCCTGAAAAGAGGCCAGGTAGCCTAATGTGGTATTTATACTTCTTCTTTCGGCTTCTCCCGTTAGGGGTTGCCACAGCGGATCATCTGTTTCCACTTTTTCCTGTCCTCTGCATCTTGCTCTGGCACACCAACCACCTGCATGTCCTCTCTCAACACATCCATAAACCTTATCTTAGGCCTTCCTCTTTTCCCGTTACCTGGCAGCTTCATCCAACATCTTTTTCCCAATATACTCTGCATCCCTCCTCAGCGCATGTCCAAACTAACGTAATCTTTATGCCTGGCTTTGTCTCCAAACCTTCCAACCTGGGTTGACCCTCTAATATAATTATTCCTAATCCTGTCCACCCTCTTCACACCCAGTGCAAATTTTAACATCTTTAACTCTGCCACGTCCAGCTCCGACTCCTGCCTTTTTGTCAAAGCCACGGTCTCCAACCCATATAACATTGCTGGTCTCACTACCCTCTTGTAGACCTTCCCTTTCACTCTTACTGGTACTAGTCTGTCACAAATCACTCCCAACACTCTTCTCCACCCACTCCATCCTGCCTGTACTCTCTTCTTCACCTCTCTTCCACACTCACCATTACTCTGAACTGTTGATCCCAAGTATTTAAACTCATCCACCTTCACCACCTCTACTCCCTGCATCCTCACCATTCCTCTATCCTCCCTCTCATTCACACACATATATTCTGCCTTAGTGCTGCTGACCTTCATTCCTCTTCTCTAGAGCATATTTCCACCTCACCAGGGTCTCCTCCACCTGTTCCCTACTCTCACTACAGATCACAATGTCATCTGCAAACATCATAGTCCATGGGGACTCCTGTCTGATCTCGTCTGCCAACCTGTCCATCACCATTGCAAATAAGAAAGGGCTCAGAGCTGATCCTTGATGTAATCCCACCTCCACCTTAAACGTATCAGTCACTCCCACCTCAGACCTGACAGCTGTCACACACAGTCATACATATCCTGTACCAATTTTACATACTTCTCCGACATTCCGACTTCCTCATACAAAACCACAACTCCTCTCTAGGCACCCTGTCATATGCTTTCTTTAAGTCCACAAAGACACAATGCAACTCCTTCTGACCTTCTCCATCAACATTCTCAGAGCAAACATCGTGATCTGTAGTGCTCTTTTCCTGGCATGAAACAGTACTGCTGATCACTAATCATCACCTCCCTTCTTAACCTAGCTTCTACTACTCTTTCCCATACCTTCATGCGGTGACTGATCAATTTAATCCCTCTGTAGTTACTACAGCTCTGTACATCACCCTTATTCTTAAAAATCGGTACCAAAACACTTTATCCATTCCTCAGGCATTCTCTCACTTTCCAAGACTATTAGGGGAAATTTGGCCAAGGCATTGGGGAACAACCTACTCGTCACCAGAGCTACCACCAACTCAAGCAGATGTTTTAAAATCTCATCTAAAGGATAACACATTCAGGAGTGCAGCACCCCTTTATGCTGTACTGCAGTGTCAGCCAACCAACTAACTGGTGTAGGAATAGAACTCAGAGTATTCTGCAAAGACAAATGTGCTTCCTCTTGTGCCACTGCCACTGCTAACCCCTAGGTATGCACTAATCCCTCCTGTTTTTCTCTCACTCTAGCACTGCTTTTTTTATTTACCTTTTAAAACATTTATGCTGACTAAACAGCAAAGCTGCATTTAGTGAGCATAAAAATGGCAGCATTTTGCTTTTATAAAAGTCCATTCCTAAGGAGTTCTGTGCTCCCGCAGAAACCTTGCCTGAAGAGTTAGTTGCAAGCTTAGCAGTCTCCCATAAAATCATTGCTTGCCTGCACAATGGGTAAGAATGTGTTCCCCTTGTTTGTTGATGTACCACATGACAGTTGTGTTGTCTGTTAGAATCAACACCTGCCCTGGAAGAAGTAACTCCTTGAAAGCCATTAATGCAAACTGGACTGCTAACATCTCCTTCATGTTGATATGTAGATGCTGTAGTCTGGCAGGCCACTTGTCTTGTATCCACTTTCCATTTAGATGAGCTCCCAAGCAATGTCTGAGGCATCTGTCGTTAGAATTTGACTCGCCTCTGGCCGGGTCACAGAGAGTCCCTTGTTTAGGTGACATTCCTGAGCCCACCACAAAAATTCCTTTTGAATGCAAGGTATTATTTGAATGACAGTGTCCAAATCCTGGCAGTGCTGTGTCCATACATTTTGAGATACCATTGTAGCTTCCTCATATGCAGTTTGGCATTGGGAAGCACCAGAATACAAGATGCCATGAACCCTAAGGCTTGAAGGACTGTCCTTGCAGTCAGCCCCGACTGAAGAGATAGTTGATGGAAGTAACTGGAAAGATTCTTTTGTTTGTCCGGGTTAAAAAGGCCATCTGGGCTGCTGTATTCAGTCTCACACCCAGAAAGCACATGTCTTGAGAGGGTACTAGACTGGACTTTATTTCGTTCACAGAATACCCTAGGCATCTTAGCACTGCTATGACATATTCCAGATGCTGTAGAAGGTCTTCCTTTTCTTGAGCCAGAATCAGGCAATCGTCCAAGTAAGGATAGATTTGAATTCCTTTTAGCCTGAAGTAAGCTATCACTGGAGCCAGAACCTTTGTGAATACTCTGGGCGCAGTAGATAAGCCAAAGGGCAATGCAGAGAACTGATAATGAGAATTTCCAGCTCAGCGCAGGATACTTTCTGCAACTCAGTCTTATAGGCACATGAAGGTAAGCTTCCTTGAGATCTAAAGTTACCATCCAGTGATCCTTGCCCAGCAGAGGTAAAAGCTGTTGTAACGTCAACATTTTGAACTTGGGAATGTCCAGATAAGAGTTGAGGATAGATAAATCCAAAATTGGTCTCCACGTGTTCCCCTTCTTGATTACTAGGAACAGGCGAGAATAAAATCCTAGGCCCTTTCTGGCACAGGAACCGGCTGAATGGCCCCTATTTGGAGTAACTGAGAAATTTGCTTGTGAGCCTCTTGTCTTTGTAGAGGAGGAATGTCTGGCATGCCTTTGAAAGGAGGCAAGGTATGGAAATAAAACCTGTAACCGTGGTGAATGATATCCAGAACCCATTTGTCTTGGGTAATTAAATCCCAATTTTCTTTGAAAAGAGACAGTCTTCCTCCTAGAGGTGCCGCCAGGCGAAGGTACTGGCAGCTGAAAGGCAGGTCATTGGGTCTGCTTACGAAAGGACTGACCCCTGCCCTCACCAGAAGTCTGAGCAGGTGAACTCCTGTCCTAGGCCTAAAAGCACCTTGAGCTCTGCCCCTACCACGTCTAGACCTACCCCTAGACTGGGAATCATAAGCAGGATAAGTCCATCCCTTAGCAGGCCAATTTCTACTAAACTTGAGGCTGCACCTGCAAAAATCCTTAACAGTTTGCATTGACTTAGCCTTGTCCTCCATCTTCTTTAAAACTGCTTCCACAGGCGAACCAAACAACACATCAGACTGTAAAGGAGCATCCAAAATCCTTGTCTTAACATGCTCAGCTAAGTCCTGTTCTCTCAACCAGGCGTGCCTCGAAGAACAGAACCAGTGGCAGCCACCCTGGATGAGGCCTGCACAGCATCAAAACCACATTGCAAGGAATGTTTACCCACTTGTTCAGACACATGAACTAAATCCTGCAACTCTTTACACTCAATACCTTCCGCCAGAGCATCCACCTTAGATTTCAACTGTGAAAGAAGATAATTCTGATATTTTAACATGTGAAACTGACAATTCAACGCCCTCATGGCTAAAGTGGAAGAAGTATACACTTTCTTTCCCCATCTATCCAAAGCCCTTGCCTCTTTATCAGGAGGGACAGGATTTTTAACAACTGAGGCCTTCACACCTTTAGGCCCCTGAGAGACAGTTTCGGGTCTGCCCTAGGACTCTTAAAAGATACTTATGAGCTTCAGGCACCCTATAATACCTATCCGGTTTAACTGGGGCAGGAGGCAAAGAATCAGGATTCAGGGAAGCCTCTGCAAAACATCTTCCACCACATTCAAAACAGGAGGTATAGCTAAAGGCCTATGCTGGGGTAAAACAAGAATTCTCTAAGCCTTTTCCTGGAATCAGAGAAATCTTGACCTTCCCATTTAAAATGCTCCCTCATGGAATGCAGAGTCTCTGAAAATGAAAAATCCTCAGGAGGGGAAGCTGAAGGAGTAGAATCATCCACATCAGAATCAGAATAAGGAGGGTACTCCTGCAAGTCTTCAGCCGAAGACTCAGAAGCCTCTGAGCATTGCTCAAAACTCTCAAACTCAGGTTCCACCCTAGGCCTCTTATCAGGAGGGGGCATAGAACCCCTAATCATAGTAATCAAATCCTCTGCCATTTTAAGCATATGTTTCTTAGGCAAAGACCCTGAAGTACTAGGAGAAACCCCCACTGAAGCAAAACTCGCCTGCCCCTCAAAGAAGCCTTGGAAACAGAAGGGGAGGCTCTGACCACCTTAGGAAGAGAGGGAAGAACAGCCACCTGAGAAGCCCCCTCAGCCTGGCCTACTTCCTGAGAGGGTACATCCTGTAACAGTAAAGTCTCTCCCTGAGACTCCAAAGAAACACCTGGCAAAACCTCCGGCTCCACTGAGCCCTCTAAAGAACCGACGTCTGGGACTGTCGGTTCTTCCACTCTAGGCTTTACTGTTTTGTCCTTGCGCTTTTTAGCGAAGCGTCGGAGCATCCGGCGGCATTTTATAATTACAACGCTTCCCAAACACTAACCTGGCACAGTCTAACCTTCTCTTAATAGTGCGTTTGTTAAATCTAGCACAAGAGCGGCATCCAACAACGTCGTGCTCAGGCCCTAAACAAGGTATACACAAAGTATGGTAATCCCTATGAGGTATCTGTTTCCCACAAGAAATACAGTTATTCACTTTTCTGACATCCGGTTAAATACTGAGGCAAGAAAAAACCAAAATATTCTAACGGGTACTTAGCCACCTTGGTTCGGTCTGAAACCCTGGCTTCAGAAACTTTCAGAACGCCAACCTGCACTCGCAAAATTGCTTCTGCATCGGACCATGCGGCAAAAAAGACTGAGGATATGACGTCGGTCATGCGCATTAGTACCCTGACGTACTGACGTCAGTCTAATGCGCCCTGACCGACGTCAGCCATATACTTTGGTATTCGGGCCGACTGGACAGCGGACTACCCAATAGTTAGGACTGCAGCAATGTGGAATGAAGAACATCTGAGCTTGATGCAGAGAGCTGCATCTAGAAATACTGCGTGTGTACCTGTCATGCTCTCAGTGAACGTCCCTCACTGTTGGCAGTGGTGAGGATTGAGGCTCCTTGATTACTGGTCCAGTGGAGGTTCACCACACAGCCTTTAAATGCTAAATAAGCACTTCTCTGAGTTTCTTATCTACATTATCTTGCTGGTCAGATTTATTTTATTTTCTCCCCTTGTGTACTTTGGATGTCATAACTTGTCACAGCTTAAGCTAGCTACTGCCCACTGCTGTTACCCAGGTTTGCTGGTACATGGATCTAGTTGACTGTAATGTATTGTACGAGAGTGGCATCCATGTAATAAGTAAGCAACAAGGCATGACAGGATACTTGTATGGGGTGACATACTGCTAAACATCCAGGGCTGTTACAAGGCATGAATGAGTAGGGCGAGCTCATTACAGTCCTTGGCTTTCTAATTCATCTGGCAGGGTGTGCATTATTCAGGGAAATAAAAGACCATCCGGGGGGGGGGGGGTGTTGTGAGCCTCAACATTCCTGGAAGATCCATTATTTCCCTGATAATGCCCACCCTGTTAAACATTATTATACTTAAATAATGGGCTATCTGTAAAATTTTCTTTTTATTAAAATATACATTTTTCTTATGTTTTTGATATACAATAGTTCCTTCTCCTAATGTTTCAACTTTGCATCCAAAATTTAAGTTATGTAAGTATTTAACATTCACACCCCAGTGCACATACACACAGGAATGTAGAGACACAGACAGGCTCACAAACACACAGACCGAGACACACACACACCCAACAATTACAGCTACTTTCTTGAAGGAGTACACTTTAGAGGTCTCATTGTGATCAGATGAATAAAATAATTAACACAATGGAAGGCAGTGAAACCCATCTCCCCTCTCAAAATTCTCAATTTTCCCTAATTTTGATAAGTCCCTCAAAAATATTTGATTCTCTATTAAATCACTGAAGATTACTGTTAGTAAGTGAAGCAGGTATAAAGTGTCATACTTCTTACTGTTCAAAAAAAATATGTTGATGGACAAACTTGCTCTATTTACTTAACAGAATTAGGATCACATTTAAAAACTGTGCCTGATTTCAAGGTTTTTCCCCTCAAATTTTTGACTTTATCCATAAATCTTGAGCAAATAAGTTGATGGATTTTTATTCTATTTTATTTTTACTTATCCTTTGTTGATCGGGTTAATTTGATTGGGTCTGCCCTGAAAAGAGGCCAGGTAGCCTAATGTGGTATTTATACTTCTTCTTTCGGCTTCTCCCGTTAGGGGTTGCCACAGCGGATCATCTGTTTCCACTTTTTCCTGTCCTCTGCATCTTGCTCTAGCACACCAACCACCTGCATGTCCTCTCTCAACACATCCATAAACCTTATCTTAGGCCTTCCTCTTTTCCCGTTACCTGGCAGCTTCATCCTTAACATCTTTTTCCCCAATATACTCTGCATCCCTCCTCAGCGCATGTCCAAACCAACGTAATCTTGCGCCTCTGGCTTTGTCTCCAAACCTTCCAACCTGGGTTGACCCTCTAATATAATTATTCCTAATCCTGTCCACCCTCTTCACACCCAGTGCAAATTTTAACATCTTTAACTCTGCCACGTCCAGCTCCGACTCCTGCCTTTTTGTCAAAGCCACAGTCTCCAACCCATATAACATAGCTGGTCTCACTACCCTCTTGTAGACCTTCCCTTTCACTCTTACTGGTACTAGTCTGTCACAAATCACTCCCAACACTCTTCTCCACCCACTCCATCCTGCCTGTACTCTCTTCTTCACCTCTCTTCCACACTCACCATTACTCTGAACTGTTGATTCCAAGTATTTAAACTCATCCACCTTCACCACCTCTACTCCCTGCATCCTCACCATTCCTCTATCCTCCCTCTCATTCACACACATATATTCTGTCTTAGTCCTGCTGACCTTCATTCCTCTTCTCTCTAGAGCATATTTCCACCTCACCAGGGTCTCCTCCACCTGTTCCCTACTCTCACTACAGATCACAATGTCATCTGCAAACATCATAGTCCATGGGGACTCCTGTCTGATCTCGTCTTCCAACCTGTCCATCACCATTGCAAATAAGAAAGGGCTCAGAGCTGATCCTTGATGTAATCCCACCTCCACCTTAAACGTATCAGTCACTCCCACCTCAGACCTGACCGCTGTCACACTACAGTCATACATATCCTGTACCAATTTTACATACTTCTCCGACACTCCCGACTTCCTCATACAAAACCACAACTCCTCTCTAGGCACCCTGTCATATGCTTTCTTTAAGTCCACAAAGACACAATGCAACTCCTTCTGACCTTCTCCATCAACATTCTCAGAGCAAACATCGCATCTGTAGTGCTCTTTCCTGGCATGAAACAGTACTGCTGATCACTAATCATCACCTCCCTTCTTAACCTAGCTTCTACTACTCTTTCCCATACCTTCATGCGGTGACTGATCAATTTAATCCCTCTGTAGTTACTACAGCTCTGTACATCACCCTTATTCTTAAAAATCGGTACCAAAACACTTTATCCATTCCTCAGGCATTCTCTCACTTTCCAAGACTATTAGGGGAAATTTGGCCAAGGCATTGGGGAACAACCTACTCGTCACCAGAGCTACCACCAACTCAAGCAGATGTTTTAAAATCTCATCTAAATGATAACACATTCAGGAGTGCAGCACCCCTTTATGCTGTACTGCAGTGTCAGCCAACCAACTAACTGGTGTAGGAATAGAACTCAGAGCATTCTGCAAAGACAAATGTGCTTCCTCTTGTGCCACTGCCACTGCTAACCCCTAGGTATGCACCAATCCCTCCTGTTTTTCTCTCACTCTCACACACGCCCACAAACTCGCACTGCTTTTTTTATTTACCTTTTAAAACATTTATGCTGACTAAACAGCAAAGCTGCATTTAGTGAGCATAAAAATGGCAGCATTTTGCTTTTATAAAAGTCCATTCTTTACAGCAGCTTAATATACTACCCTGAATCAGACATTTTTTATATTATGTCGATATCTGTGCATTAATATCTTGTAGGAGAATGATAACCTTACTGGAGTACAAACAATGTACATTTCTCCTATTATCTATGCATTATTAAATAACTGAAATAAACCTATACAAATATTTTTTACCTATAAACTATATGGGATGTAGCATGTAAGACCTATTACAAAAAAAAAAAAAAAAGGTGCACTGTCTGACAGAATTTTTTTTTAAAAACAACGCTATTACTTTTTATGTTGAGAGGTATGGTCATAAGAGTGTGTGTCTTTTGTTTTTTCCTGGTTAGGGGTCGCCACAGCGGAACTCCGGTCTGCTAATGATTGTCAGTAGAGTTTTACGTGCTAGCTTGCCGGGCCTAATGCACAACCTTCAACAAAGGAACGCCCATTCACGCATGTCGCCACACAGAAGAAGCTCTAACTGAGAATCGAACAGGCAACGTCTAACTAAGGCGACAACGCTACCGCAGCACCACCACCGCATGCATTTATGAAATATAGTTATACCCATAATTTTATGAAATATAAATATTTTCTCATATCCATTTAATGCTACACTGTGATGGCATGGTATATTATTATTACAGTATTGCATCTCAAAGCATTATTTCATTACTGATGTACATAATTTTATAGTCAGTATGCAAAATATGTTATGACAGAATTTTGGAATGACAGGGGGGCATTTCATGAGTAGGAGTGTGTACACAACATGTATAAAATTTAAAGACTTGAGGTTACGAACAATGCCAAGTGACCTTTCTGCCATAAGGCTAAACCATCTTTCAAGACAGTCCCACAAAATCAGTGCTTACATAAAGGCAACAGTTGTAACTGATTTCAGGAAGAAAAAGTGTTCCAATTTAGAAGAGGCACTTGGGCTGCAGGGGATGTGGGTGGTGGGTTTGCATGGAAAAAGCTGCAACTCTTCTCTGGATATGAAAACATATTCATATGGATGGTGCAGTGGTAGCGTAGTCACCTCACAGCAAGAGATTTTCCAGTTCGATTCTTGGCTGGGGTGCCTTCTGTTCAGAGTCTGCATGTCCTCCCTACTTTCGTGTGGATTTCCTCTGGGTGCTCTGGTTTCCTCCCACGTTACAAAGACATGCATCTGGAGCATTTCTCCCTGGGCCTCTGCTGAAAATTGGCTTCATTCCAAGTCGGACTTTCCCAATAAACAAATGTTAAATAAAAAAAAAATTCTCTTGTGACATGGTAGACGCATGTAGGATTGTGGAGTTATACAAGCTTCTGTCAGTGTCTTTCTGCTCTAGGTCTGTACAGAAGTTGGACGGTGGCCGGTTACATCCTTTACGTTTTTTGCTGTAACAGACAAGAAAATGTTTTTATGGAGCACATACATGATGGGAATAGAAATACTATTCAGGATGTTAACTACTTGATGTACTTTTTGATTGTGTTTACTGGACAAAGTATTGAAAATGAACCACAAAGTATTATCGGTAATGATGAAGTTTTATATCGCATGAGAACACATTACAAACCATTCAGAAATAGATGCAAGAAAAATTATATAACAGTCCAAGAAAAAATACAGAAGTAGGACTGAAGATTGAAATTGCTGCAGCCAGTGATTATACTGTCTAATAGACACAAAGCATTAAAATACTAGGATTTGCAAGCAGAAATTAAAGCAGTATGGTAGAAAGATACCCTGACAGTTCAAATATTGTTAGTGGCAGCAACAATTAGTAAAAAACAAAATTACAGTCATACTTAAAAATGAAGCCAATCAAGATAAACCCATATGAACTGCACAAGGTGGCAATCCTGGGCACATTGTGGTTTTCGTAAATTGTATTTTTGGCTAGCATTAAAGACTGAAGGAATACTGATTTCTTGAGTTTTAAATTACGCCCCAACTTAGGAATGAGGGATCCATTCCCATCAAGGTACATAAAAAATCCAAGCATTTGGAGAAATGAAACCAGTAAGACAGACAATTTGCTGGTATATTGGGAGTAAATAAATCCATGGTTTAACTGCCTTTCTGGGTACTGTTATAGCTCTTGATGATTTGAATAATACCTTGGATATATTAATGTTGACTTTTCTGCTTCTGAAATATAAAACTTTGGGTTAGCTTTCTTAGTCCTTCTCATAACGTTCTTGCTATATGCAACTAAATGTTCACTCATAATACTCTTCTTACAAGTCCTAGAGCTGTTTCAGAGGAAAAACTACTTTACTCCTGGACAGCTTTTGGAGATTAGTATTGTTTAGTGGAAGGTGGCATTTTGATATATCATTTTGGTCATATCCGTTTCACTGCAGCAATAGATACTCTCAGGTAGTAAAAACAAACTCATTTACTCTGCATGGTACAGATGTTGAGTTTATATGCCTTTGTAATGCTTCTCACATGCTACAGTAGCTGCTGAGAGAGGGTGGTTGCCTTCACTATTATGGGCAGCACCATATGATGGGTGAAAGCTCACAACAGTCAGTGTCTTTTTCCACAGCAAGTGAAAGTATGTACAATTAGCAGTGAGATTATCAAGATGACATGCTCCACAAGTTGGGTGTACGATGGATGAGAAAGAACACTCCTTGCATCCTCACCATTCCTCTATTATCCTCCCTCTCATTCACACACACATATTCTGTCTTAGTCCTGCTGACCTTCATTCCTCTTCTCTCTAGAGCATATCTCCATCTCTCTAGGGTCTCCTCCATCTGTTCCCTACTCTCACTACAGATCACAATGTCATCTGCAAACATCATAGTCCACGGGGACTCCTGTCTGATCTCATCTGTCAACCTGTCCATCACCATTGCAAATAAGAAAGGGCTCAGAGCTGATCCTTGATGTAAATCACACCTCCACCTTAAATGCATCCATCACTCCCCACCTCAGACCTCACCGCTGTCACACTACCCTCGTATATATCCTGTACCACTCTTGCATACTTCTCTGACACTCCTGACTTCCTCATACAATACCACAACTCCTCTCTAGGCACCCTGTCGTATGCTTTCTCCAAGTCTACAAAAACACAATGCAACTCCTGACATTCTCTGTACTTCTCCATCAACACTCTCAGAGCAAACATCGCATCTGTAGTGCTCTTTCCCGGCATGAAACCATACTGCTGTTCACTAATCATCACATCCCTTCTTAACAGAGCTTCCACTACTCTTTCCCATAACTTCATGCTGTGACTGATCAATTTAATCCCTCTGTAGTTACTACAGCTCTGCACATCACCCTTATTCTTAAAAATCAGTACCATTCCTCAGGCATCCTCTCACTTTCCAAGATTTCATTAAACAATCTGGTTAAAAACTCCACTGCCATTTCACCTAAACACCTCCATGCTTCCATAGGTATGTTAGCTGGGCCAACAGCCTTTCCATTCTTCATTCTCTTCATAGCTATCCTTACTTCCTCCTTGCTAATCCATTGTACTTCATGATTCACTATCCCTACATCATCCAACCTTCTCTCCCTCTCATTCTCTTCATTCATCAACCCCTCAAAGTACTCTTTCCATCTCCTTAACACACTCAATATTTTATTAAATTTTTACTGAGGACTCGCAACGTTGGTACTTTTTTTTGGTTATTAGGAATAAGTATATTAGAGGATCAGCCCAGATTGGAAGGTTTGGAGACAAAGCCAGAGAGGCAAGATTACATTGGTTTGGACATGTGCTGAGGAGGTATATTGGGAAAAAGATGCTAAGGATGAAGTTGCCAAGTAACAGGAAAAGAGGTAGGCCTAAGATAAGGTTTATGGATGTGGTGAGAGAGGGCATGCAGGTGGTTGGTGTGACAGAGCAAGATGCAGAGAACAGGAAGAAATGGAAACAGATAATCCACTGTGGCGACCCCTAACGGGAACAGCCGAAAGAAGAAGATTATCAAGACGATGAAAGGGGATGAATTTTTAACTGACAACCAATAACACGTGGCCTTATTTCTATTTTTATTTATTTATTTTGCAGAGAACAGATTTGATGCATAGATTCGTAGCAATCTGACTAAATCAGTTTTCATTGAAATGTTATAATTCCTTATATTCAGTTTCTATTGAAATGTTAATTGTACAATTTCAAGCTATGGGGGTCTCCTGTCATAGCGTTTATACATTATAGTTTAATGAATGGTATGGAATTTTCACTTCTCAAATGATCACTCTGGTCAGAAACAGAAAACACGTTTTTATTTTATTTTATCTATGCAGTACAAATATCTCTGTATCAGCTAAACTGTTAGAATTACTTTATAATTTGTTTCACCCCAAAATTTTCTGACAAGGTATATCATGTAAAAATTTCATTTCTCAGCTACGGCTGCTCCTTTTTCTGCGTCCTTATAGTAAAACCTTTTTGCTCTGCTTTCCCTTCAGGCTGTGCTCTATTAATTTAGCATGGCAGCACTATGAATTTCTTGCTTGCGTCTCTCTGGAAAGTATCTTGTACAGTATTACTCCAATGGTTCACTTTAAATTTTTGTTCTTTCAGCTAAATATGCATCTACGGGCCTTTTTTGTTTCAGGTGGATAAAACTGCAAAACAGTTGTTTTGTAAAGATAAAAATGTCTTAGCTGGGCTAAAGCCTCATTCATACACCCTTCTCTATCCTTGTAACATCATTGTTTCTTCTGGTGCTTAAAAAAAATCAGAGATCTCTGAATAATGACTCCTTTCAAAGTTGCAGATCCTTTGTCCTGGAACCACCTTCTCCTAACTTGCTAGCGCTGCAAAGACACAGTGATGATCAGCCTAAACATTGCTTTACCCAGCACTGGAGTGCATTAGCAGACAAGTGCCCACACAGCACAACATGACTTAGACATTTGGATACAGAAGGGCAATGACATCCACTCCACCCAGTGCAAAGGTCAGAGACACTGTGATCATGCAAAAGGAACAAGAGTAATGCTGTCAAAGCCATATGTCTAGAGAACTCAAAAAATATCTGATACAGTGCATCACCAGTTCCACATTTGAATACTGGAAAGTAAACCTTTTGGTGTGTCAGCCCTTACATGAGCAGCTAGCCACAAATTGGAATGAAAAGAAAGACTTGCTTGGCAAACAGCTGTAGTAAGCCTTTTGGTGTAAGCACTTATGTTCAGCCAAGGATCAGTCAGTGTCTTTGTTATTCTTTTAATTATACAAATCCCATACACCAGAGATGTGCCAGTAACCCAGTACGTGGAGGAGATCACATTTCTCTTCCATATGGATGTGATTGACCGTCTCACAAAATATTTTGTAAGAAGGCCTCTTAAGTCTCTTAAACCAGCTAAAAGTTATCCAGATACAACTAAAAGGAAAAAGGCCATACAGGTTTCTAAACACTCAAGCAGATGGTCAGTGTAATCTGTGCATCTTTTATATCCACTGCAGAGTGTAGAAGTAGTTACTTCCTGGAAACATTTTGCTTTACTACTCTGCAAGCACTTCACTTCTTTAGAACTTAGGATCATATCACTGAATGCCTTACCAGAATTATTACACCGTGTTATAAATACAGGAATGTGTAAAGGTTATACAGCATACGTTAATACATAGAAGAAGATGCACATGAGGATATCTTATATAATTTCCAAGTTTACTCTTTTGTAGTTTTTGATCTCACACCCATGGTTTGCAGGCCTTGCAACACAAGAAATGAATAGCACAAAATGTCTTTTTTTTTTCCATTTGAAGACAGGACTACCAAATTGCAGCTCAACAATCATCTCATCATGTGTATACTAGAATATGACTTATTGAAATGCAAATTAAACACATTATGCTGATATCTGTAAATTTAGACTACAAATTTAACCACCCTTGTTCTTCATGCATACTTCAAATGATTTATGTTTTTCCTGTAAAGGAGGACTGCTCAGTAATGCCTAATCTGGCTAACAAAATAAAATGAACAAATACATCAATAAGTACACCTACCAACTAACAGATGTGGCAGCAAAGTTCCCTGTGCTACATGACAAACTGCTAATGCAGCTGTGACTTACAACTCACTGGCTTAGCTGTTGCACCATTTGACTAAATAAAGCTTATCTAGTGGCTGTAGGGGATGGAATAAGAAGAAAGTAAGTGTCAGCTGCCTGTCAGGTGCCAGGATCTGCCACATAACACACGCACTCAGGTCCCTCAACAACAGGTACAAATATGACTCTGTCAGTGTACATGTAGGTGTGAATGACCAGAGACATACCTCCCTGGACTACATAAAGAGTGTCATGCAGAAGCTCTCTGATTATGTAGCCCAGGCGGGTATGACCCTAGCCCTAAGCAGCATCCTACATCACCCAGAATACCACAGTACAAGCAGAAAATGATTGATTTCAACAACTGGCTAAGTTTCTGGTGTCATTCTAAGGGGATCCAGTATCTGTCTGTCTGGGATGACATGATTCACAGACATTGATGCTTTGCCAGGGATGGCCTGAATCTGTCAACCCTGGGCTTCCAGATACTGGCCAAGGCTCTTGCCACCCCTATAGTGCCTTTTTTAGGTGGTGTTCCAAAGACCAAATTACCACAATAACAGCTACAAACAAATGCAGTCTGAGGGTCATGCTGCTCAATGCTAGAAGTCTAAATCTCAAAATGCACTCACTCAAAGCACTCCTTAAAATGGAGAACATCGACATTTGTGCTGCAACAGAGACCTGGTTCAAGGCAGCAGAAAGCAGCCCTGCACTACCAGGCTATAAATCATTCCACATCTTTCAACCCCATTACTTGGACTGAAGCTCCAATGGCTGTGGTGTTTCCATATTCAAAAAGTATGCTCACACCTCCAGACTGGTAGCCCAGTATAACGCATCAGAGATACTTCAGGTGCAGCTAACATTAGGTAAGACAGTGACTCAGGTCGTAGCCTGTTATAGGTCCCCAACCATGTCCCAAGACTCACACTCCACGTTCCTAAGCACCCTGGAGAATATTAGGGTGCAACCTAACACTCTCATATTGGGCGACTTCAGCTACCCCTCCATTAACTGGGAAAACTACTCATGTACCAATACACTTGCCCAAGGTTTCCTGGAATTCATTAATTCCAATGCCCTGGACCAGCTCGTTCTTACCCCCACTAGAGGTAGCAACATCCTTGACCTGGTCATTACTAACATGGGTGACCATTGCTCTACACCAGTAGTCAACTCCTCCCTGGTTAGATCCGACCACAAACTAATCACCTTGGAAATCCACATCCCTCGCACCCACCCACCCCTGCAAAGGTAACCACCATGAAAAACTTTGCCAAAGCTAACTTTGGGCTCCTAAAAACAGAGGTGGCTAACTTCATGGCACCCATGCAAATGGAGAGCAGCTGCATGACCGCCGAATCATGCACCAATGCACTGTACGAACACGTACACAAATGCATGGATCTCACCATACCCAATAGAACCAAGACGCTCTCCTTCAAATAAAGGAAGCCAATCTGGTGTTCTCCTGCCATAAACAAACTCTACAACAGAAGGAGGAAACTGATGTGGAATAAGGTAAAGTCTCAAGACTGGAAAAACTCCCTTATCAGCCTCAACAAAAAGTTGAGATCCCTCATCAAATCTTCTAAAGCTAGCTATGAAAACAGAATTGAATTGCAGCAGCTAGTAAAGACAACCACAAGGCCTTCTATAGTTATGTAAAGAATCTCCACGGCAATGCCCAGATTTGCTCTGAGCTACTGCACAATGGTACCTCCTATACAGAGCCAACAGATATTGCCAATATACTGGCCGACAGATTCAGTGCCAACTTTACCCCCCGCCCCCAAAGGACCAATCACAATACCAGTAGACTGCCATGCACCTAGTATTACTGCTGCACAGGTTAAAATGGCACTGCCCAAGGTCAAGAATACAGCTTCTATGGGACCTGACAATATCCCTGGATGTGCTCTACATGAACTAGAGTGACTGGCACCTCACCTGTGTGCCCTGTTCTATCACAGACTCACCTCAAGCTTTGTCCCTACCGAATGGCACACTGCTACAGTCATCCTTCCCCACAAAAGTAGGAGTGACTACAGACCCTTCACCCTTGGAACTATCGCCCCATTAGCCTGACAAGTCTGATATGCAAAGCTATGGAACACATCATCATCATAGTCTACCTAATAAACAAGGATATAGGGAATCTCCAAACTCTGGATCCCACACAGTTTGGTTTTGTGAAGGGTAGATCATGTCTGCTCAACTTGGTCGACTTCTTTTGAGTCAGTCACCACAGCTGTGGATGAAGGCAAGGTGGTTCATACAGCCTACCTTGATCTGGCCAAGGCCTTTGATACCACTCCCCACTCAGGAATCATAGAAAAACTCACTAAGCTAGGTATCAAACCTATATCACCAGGTGGGTTGGAAACTGGCTCACAGATACAACCCACAGTGTGAAAGTAGCTGACTCCAAGTCAGATTGATGACCAGTCACGAGTGGAGTCCCACAGGGATCGGTCCTGCATCCTCTCTTGTTTGGTATCTACTTCTCAGAAGTCCAGGCCAATACAAAGGGACTCTGGCTGACAAAGTTCGCAGATGATTACAAGTTGGGAGCCATTATTAACTCCCCAAGTGATGTTGACATCTTACAGAAAGGCCTCACTGAGACCAGCAATGACTGGTGTCAGAAACATGGCCTTAAGCTCAATGCCAAAAAATATGTTGTCATCCTCTTTGGGAAAAACCCAGTTCCCATGAATTACCACATCGATGGTAGTCCACTGAACACAGAAGTCGTCAAGAGACCTGGGAACACAGGTTGACAGCAACCTCTCTTTTGACAACCACATTGCCACTGTGGTCAGAAAATCCTTCTATATGGCACATCTCATTACTAAGGGTTTTGCATCCAGGAAGAAAGAGGTCATTGTCTCCCTCTACTCTTCCCTCATTAGGCCAATCATTGAGTACAATGCCCCATTTGGCATGTACCTCACTAGACACCTGTAACAACTAGAGAGGGTGCAAAAGTACCTCACAAAGAGGATCCTAAGCCTTAAACACTTGTCCTACATGGACAGACTCAAAAAACTCCAACTATTCTCGGTTTCATATCACCTACTTAGAAGCGACCTCTGCTTAACTTACAAAGCCATGTCTGACCCAGCTCTGTTAGAAATGTTACATCTAAAGAAATCCCAATCCCTCCACGCCACACGCTCCAGAGACCTCAACCTCATTACCACAATCAACAGAACATGCTGGAGGGACAGGTTCATAACCCAGAGACTGCCCATGCTATGGAATATAGACTTCCCATACATGTCAAACAGAGCACCTCACACGTCACCCTGGGGATCACTTCAGTGGCTCTACTCGACAATGGCACTGGGAACTAAGGTCGGGTGGCACGATGCCAGGGTAATCCTATGGGCTAGGCTTGTAAAGGCTCCAGGGCCATTAGCCTAGTACACACCTATGAACATATGAAAAGAAGGCAGGCCTGCAAACACCTTGATGTGTGGACTTTTCTAGGGTCAAAAATCTGAAATGTAAAGACCATAAGATGGAAGACCAGGTGATACAACTTCCTAAAGAAAGTAATATGAAATATTTTACACATCTAATATGGTAAACACAGAGGAGGCGAATAGAGAATTAGTGAAACACTGCTTTACATGTAGCAATTTAGAGGTCATTATGTAGGGAGGAAATTACAGCCATGGCAAGGAAAAGCTGTTATTAGCCTTCAGTTTTCATTTACAACATGATTACATTTAGGTAGAATGATAGTGTTAGTAGAGTTCTAAAGTAATATAACATCAAAACCTTCATCTATAAAGGTAGCATTTACTTGAACTGTATTATCATCATAGTAAATATATTGTGGATCAAACAGTGTGAAATTAGCAGAACTAATATGAATAATTTGGTTTTAAGGGATTTTTATTTAACACAGATGATTCCAAAATTATGGAATGAAATGTTTGTTGAAATAAAGTACCTGTACTTCAATAACAGAACTCATGAAAAAATAGATACCTACATGGGAAATAGTAAGTATATTCTAAGACTGAATGAGTCTGCATTATTTATGGTGTAAAACTGACCACTTGCAGTAGAGTTTGAACTATGAGCTATATTCATTAAGGCAAAATGAAAACTTTGTGTAACTTATACCTCTTAGTAGCAGTGAAGTCTGCATTTTAAATTAAAATTTAATTTTTAATAAGTATTTCTGGTTAATATATGTAATGTAAAAGAGGTTATATTTTATTACACAAAAACATAAATAAAACAAAATAAAATGCCATACAACATAACATCTAATAGAAAGCAAAAGACTAAAAATTCACCCCATGCTAAATTTTACTTCAGAACTGCGCAAATCATTGGCACACATTTAAAACTAAAACAAAATTAGTCTAAATTATATATATCTAACTTGCCATACCCAAGTTTTTTGAGTGCTGCTTCTCCCTCCAATGTGCCCATTACCCAATGGCCTCTTCTGACGAGTTTGTTACCCTTCCACTGCCCCATATCACCTCTGTAGTGAATCAGGGAAATCCCCAAATCACAAGCAGCTATCTGCCTAAAGAGTACATGGGCCCTGTGAAGACCAAAGCACAGTGGGAGCCAGATGAAAGGAGCCGTTATACAGCCAGCTACAAAACAGAGTGATGATTCTAACCCTGTGGCCCTATCAGGTCCCTTGGGGAAGCCTAATAGATACATCACAGATACACACATGCATGGCAGTCCCACAGTACTGCCTTAGTAACTCATGCATATTTCTGTACATGGATAAAAAAATGCAGCTATCGCACCTGTGCAGACCAATGGGTGAACACATCTCTGCCTGTACTACAGCACAATAAACCCACAGTTTACCCGACAGGGCACCAAGATCCTCCAAGAGGGCCTGTCTCAAAAAATAGCCAGTGCCAAAGCCATGAACTAAAACTAAATGCTAACAAATTAATATCTGTATCCATCAGAAATGGAATGACCACAATTCTCTCATTAAAAAAAATAAATAAATAAAAAAATTCAAGGGCCTAAATTATAAAAACTATGCAGAGCATCTCAGACCTTGTCACTCTTCTTAGTATCAGTCTCATGTATAGAGCTTTAACATGCACTATTTTGTCAGACCTATTATACAATCGCAAGTCCAGTGGCATCATAAAAACACATGCTCAAGGGATCTTAATCTCTTTTTCAAAATAAATACAGCATATTAGATAGACAGGTTTGTAGCACAGAGCATGCCACTTCTATAGAACTGTCTTCCACTCCACATAAAGCAAAGAATTTCTCTCACTCTATTCAAATAAAACTTTGATGAATGACTGGGTAACTGCAAATTCAGCCATGGTTTAGCACCTCTGTCCCAACATACCATTGTTCTGCCAGTTTCTGGGTTATTTGTACGCAAAATATAATAGCTAAAAACTACCATGGGAACATAATATTAGGCTTCTTAAGATCCTCACAGAGTGATAGTCTACTAAACAGCTGTGAACCTATGGTATAACAACCATCAACACAGGGTATCACTTGTGCAGCAGGATAGGTTGTCTCCTTCCATTCATGATGGGTGAAATGGCACTGGACACTCACTCATTCTTTCCCCAGACAGTTCATCCAGCACCTAAACCACTAATGGGTTTGAGGATCATCCTTAGGGCATTATTATTCTGCACCAAGGAATTGGACAACCTTTTTTTTTATTATTTTTGACCAGTTTAGCTTGAATGAAGGGTTCTCTCTTAAAACCTAACTGGAACAAAAAATATAATATTGTGATTAATTGCATACTGTGGTGGGTTTTTTTTCTTTCTTTTTCTTGGTAGGTATGGCAATCTGTATGCATATTGCCAGATTCAATTGCTTTAGGTGTTCTGAATGATCTGAAGTCATCCAAGGTGTGTGACAAAAAAAAAAAAAGATTATGGATATTCAATAATACTGCCACTCATTTTTATTTCTGACCATTCTTGTTTATATAACTTGGCTACACTGATAGTATGGTAATTAACCACCTTTGTATATTTCCAACTGTCATTCAGCTGAAAAAAACGCCCAAACACTATTATTTGTACTGTATCTTTAACAACCATCATCCCACCTCTATAGCTTTAAAAACTACCTCATATGACACACAGACCGAAGAGTTCTGAGGAAATACAGTAGTTCGACTGACAAGAAATGGAAAATGTTGCTATGTCACTATAGACGGATACCTACAAAACACATTGTTGACTTCTTTAAAAGGCAACTAGAAAGAAATTAAAACTACAAGCCACTTTTTTCAGTCATCTAAACTAGAATGATTTCTGGAAATACATTATGAAGTCTTCAGTTCTCAAACCTTTCTTATACTGTCACAATCTAGAAGCTCATCCAAGCACATAAACAAAGCTGGAAATGGAATCTTCATTTAAGCAACATGAAATGGAACAACAAAATGACTCAAATTGTACTGGGGCATTCAATCACAACTTTTTTCAAGGAAAAAGTCATCACTTCCTTAAGTTTAATTCAGGCTTTAAGTTTATTTTTTTCTCTCCAAAATATGGCCAGAGTATGATTACTTGTCTAATTGCCAGAAACCTGTTTATACTTTAACTTTAGTATGCTGCAATATAAAACAGAAATAAGGAAAATGTAATGTATGAAGGTATATATGCTTCTGCTTAAAAAAATCTCTTACAAAAAATCCAGGAACAGTTTGATTGTACTTTTTGATACTATGCTCATAAAAGATGTTTAAGCAAAAACAGCAAGGATGATATTCAGAATAAAAAATTCATCTTTTTACTGAGGCGCTGGTGAATAGCAGAATCAGGTTTCTGAAGTGCCAGTTAATAGTTCCTGGATTGCATTGATAGTTTTAACACCTAAGGAAGAATGTTGGGGGGGAGGATTTGTCTATGCTTCTAGGACTATAAACTAACAAACCTTATAAAACCTTATAAAAGCCTGCAATTCAGTTACTTTATGTTGCTGCAGCTGTACAACTGCTGTGAAAAGTTTAAAGCGAGCATGGAGAGAAATGCATACAAGAGTCATTAAGTAAAAATTGTAAGCACTCCTGCAACAAAAGGTGTACAAGATGCCTGTAACCTACACTACTTTCACTGTATGACCGTCAATGGGATGGGGAAGACTTCACTACTTCCTTATATCTACTGTGAGTCATAGAGAGAGAATGTGAAATGGATTCTGGGAAGGAGAGATGTGAAAGCAGTAAAACAAGATCACATTAATATGGTAGGCCCCACACTAATCATTTTGTGGAAAAAAGTATTAAAATTTTATAAAATGATGTAGAATGATTCTGATGCAGTAAAACAGCTCAGAGAAAGAAGAAGTCGGTTAAGTGCGAAAGGACAGAAAATAATGCTGTTGCAGATGTACACACATTTTAGGCGTTCAATCAGGCCAGCTTAAAAAAAAAAAAAAGCATTATGCAGTATCACAAATTTTGTCAGAAACCACAAATCGGTACAAAAAAGATGTTATGTACTTACCACAGTGTTCCATCAGAGTTGTTACTTTTCATTTGTCTTCAACTTATGGGACTCTGATCTGACTCAGCCATATACACCAGCATCAGAGTTGAAATCAGAGCTCTTCCCTATCCATAATGTCCCACTCCCACTCCTCCCCTCAGACTGAGTTCGCTGCAGGACAGTACCACCCAACTCACAGCAGAATACTTTAACCTCTAACCATTGAATGGTTACACACACACACACACACACACACATACACACACACACACAGGACCAAGAAGAAGATAATCCTGTGCCTGCATCTGTCCATTCCACAACACAAGCCCAAAGGCAGGGAGAAGGATGAAGGGATGGCTGAAGACAAATGAAAAGCAACAACTCGGATGGAACATTATGGTAAGTACATAACTTCTTTATTGTTTTCATTTGGTCTTCAACCAATGGGACAGAGTCCCCTAGCTACAATAACCTTGGGAGGCCCTCATGGAAGGATATTCTGCAGCATGGCAGAGACGAAGAAAGCCCTGCATCGCACAATAAGCCATAGAGATGCAAGTGGAAATCCAATGACCAAGGGTGACCTTAAAAATGGATTTTCCCAAGCAGGGCTTTGAAAAGGATAAAAAAAAAGTAGAGCAGACTGTTGTAAATTTTTGGTTCTATCCGAATAAAAGCACAACTGCCTGTAGACATCAAGCAAATGCAACTTGTATTCCCCTTTGTTCTGATAATTTGGAAAGACTGGCACATTAATCACCTGGTTAATGTTAGCTTCAGATGGCACCTTCAGCATGAAAAAAGGGGTTGGTGCAAAGAGTCACTCTGTCCTTATGGAAGACAAGATACGGAGGGTTAACTTGACAACACCTGCAATTCAGAAATCCAGACACCTGCTTGGCAGAAGTGATAGTCACCAAAAGGCCATCTTCCAAGAAAGCAACTGCAAATCCACAGTAGCAGCTGGTTTTAAAAGACTGGTGGCCTAAGGAGGAAGGTACCCTTCAAAAATGTCTTACAGACTTTAGAAGAAGTCAGGAGACAGAATTCTCACCCACATGGAAATTTGAGATGGCTGCCAACTGAACTTTAATCATAGAAAAACTAGCTCCGCTGTGTGGCAGAACAGGAGCTGTAAAAGGATCTAACTTGTGCTGAGACACCCAGATGGAAAAGTGTTTCCATTTACTGGAGTAAATTTTTCTAGTAGAAGCCTTATGAGCTGCAACCAAAATCTTTTTAATTGGTGAAGACAGCCTGGGAGTTCTCGCCACCAAAGGAACTGGAGCAGTCAAGCAGTGAGCTTCAAGCCGAGTAAGTCTGGGTGTGGAACTCCTGATGGGTGAGAGAGGAGATCCAGAACTGGATCCAGAGTCCAGGGTGGACACACCGGATGAGACCAAAGAGTAGGGAACCAAACTTAGCGAGGCCAGAAGGAGGCAATGAAGAAAACATTGCTCTTCAACTGCTGTGCTTTCTGAAGAAACTTGGGAATCAGAGGAAGAGGGGGATAAGCATAAAGTAGACCAGAGGGCCAAGCATGGACCACAGCTTCCCTTGGTGACTCCCCTGGGGGGGGGGGGAGATCAGGGCAAAAAACCCACTGCACTTGGTGTTGGAAGGAGAGGCAAAAAAAGATCACAGCAAGGATGACCCCATTCCCAAAAGATCATGTCCACCATTGAAGGATTCACAGACCACTTGTAAGGTATCAGAATGGTTCTACTGTGCCTGTCTGCTAGAATGATGGACTTCCCTGAAATGCGTGTTGCCAAAAAAAAAAAAAAAAGCAGGTGGAAGAGATCGCCCACTCCCACAATCTCACGGCCTCATGCAAAGGGGATAATATCTGGTCCCCTCCTGTTTGTTGATGTACCAGACAATGGACATGTTGTCTGTCTGAATGGCAACTGTCCCGGTGTGAAGAAAAGACTTGCAATGCCAGAAGCACCACTCTCATCTCAAGGAAAATGATATACAGATTGGTCTCCAAGGGGGACCACGTGTCTTGCACCATCTATCCCATGCAATACCCCCCCACCCGAGCTGTGAGGTGTCAGTGGTCAACGTGATAAGAGGGAGAACAACAAGGTCCGGGGACTGAAGCCATAACCGAAGAAAATCCTTACAAACCCAGGAAAGCCAAACTGGGTACGAAAGAGGAAGGCCAACTAGGGACCACTCCACCACAAAAGTCCACTGCAGGATCCTCATGTGTAGGCACACAGCTAACAGTAGAGTTATCACAGCTGCCATAGACCCCAATGCCCGAAGAACCATACCTGCTGGAGGACAAGTTTGTAGAAGAAACCTCACATGTTGCTGGAGTGAAAGTATCCTGTCTGGCAGCAGAAACACCCTGCTCTGTACAGTGTCCAACCGTGCCCCTATAAAATCTATTACCTGAACCAGTTCAAAGTATGATCTGGCCAGACTGATTGATATGCCCAAGGAGGAAGTTAGAAGAAGGAGGTAATCTGTGGCCTGAAGAAGCCGATGCCTGGTGGGAGCAGAAAGGAGACAATCGTCCAGATAAGGAAACACATTGGGATCCATGCAGTCTCAAGTGAACCGCCACTTCCGCACTGTGGTAAACACTGGGGGGGGGGGAGGGGTGCTGTGATGAGTCCAAAGGGGACTACTCAGAATTGGAAGTGATTGGCTCCCAGCCAGAAGGGAAGAAACCTTCTGGGGCACCTGTTCATTTTTATGCGGCAGTATGCTTCCTGTAAGATATGAAACATATCCAGGTCATTGTTCTGTAGAAAGAGCAGAATGGACTGCAAGGTGACCATCCAAAATTTCGTTTTAGCAACAAACAGGTTCAGGGCAGTGAAATCCAGAATGGGTCTGAAGTCCTCCATTTTCTTTGGCACCAAGAAGAATCTGGAATAAATGTCTGATCCAGATTGGTCTGGGGGGATGGACTAGATGACTCTTTTGAGCAGCCTGGTGATCTCTACAGCTTCTGCCTCCCTCTGACTGGGAGGGACATCCAGGAGATGATCTCTACAGCTGCTGCCTCCCTCTGACTGGGAGGGACATCCAGGAGGTTTCTCTTTGTGGTGGGGGGGATGAAGAAATGGGATGGAATAACCCTCTGGATATAACTTGAAGCACCCAAAGATCACTTGTGATTAACTCTCAGGCTGTTGGGTGAAGAGATGCAACCTCCGACTTCCTCCAGAGCAGAGGAGTCTGTCCATCCCTCAGGATTGTTGAAAGGGCCTGTCAGAGAACAAATCTTGAGACCCTTGGTTCCTCGGTCCCCCTCTGCCACATGGACTGCATCTGTCATTTCCCCCTCTGCCCCTGGGGGAAGGTGCACGCTGAACATCCTGGGAAGAGCCCAGAGTCTTTCAAAACCACAACCTCTTACCCCCATGCTGTTTCCTAGAGGAGGTCTGTTGCAGGGTAGAGAAGCAGATTCCAACGGCAGACAAGGTCTTCCCATCTTTCTCGCTCTGGATAAGAGCATTACAAACAGTAGGTCCAAACAAAGTGGACCCGTTAAAAGGGGTGTTCATAAAAGATGCCTTGAAGGGTTCCAAAAAAGCACAAAGTCAGAACCAGAAGTGTCGCCTAATGGCAACGCCCATCCTGGTAACCCTTGGAGGTACCCACAGTAGCATGAGAAAGTAGCCTCATGGACGTGTTTGAAATGGCTGACCATTCGGGAGGAGGAAACCTTCTCCTCCTCTGACATGGACCCCAGGGCAGACGCAGAGAGTTCCTTAACCAGATCTCTCTGCAGTCTGGTGATGTGTGCCAAATAGCTCAGTGTATGCAGAGCAAAGAAGGCTGAAGTGTAAACTCACTTCTCAAAGTGATCCATTGCCCTAGACTCCCTATCCGGAGGATGGGCCAAGGAGTTCTCCTGAGCCAACTCCTTCCTGGTGGCCACTGCAACTACCATGGCATCAACTGGGGAACCCTTGGACCAATGAGGCCTGTCCAGAGGGGCACTGAGCATCTTGTCCGGCTACTTTGGAATGGGTTCAACTGTGTCTGGTTCTTTCCATGGCCTGCAAGAGATTAGATCTACCAACAGATCTGCAGGGAGGAGAACACCCAAGATTTAGAGGGCCCTGTGCCAAACCCCCTGCAGGAATATGGAATCATCAAGGTGGGGTTTATGTGAAGACCACCCACCTCTCTGATGCAGGATCTCCATGATGTCTCTGAATGAGACATCTTCAGGAGGCAATTTAGGGAAACCCTCCCCCACATCCAAGTCCATATCTTCTGTGAGAGATTCGGGGGAGGATCTAAGTGTCTCCTCTTGCACATATGCTTCCGAGGTGCCTCCTCAGGGGGGATACTCCAGAGAGGACTTGGAAGTTTCAAGGGTGCCCTGCAAAGGAATATCCTGGGGAGGTCTGGCAGCAGGCTGTCCCTGAGGAGGCAGTATGGCTAACTCCAGCCCAGAAACAGAAGTAGCAAGGGCGGGCTCCAAGGAGGGAAGTGTTAAGGTTCTTAAGGGGGTCAGCAGGACCCTCTCCACAACCTTGAAGGCCGAAGGTGAGCAGACCCAAGAAGACAGCACTGCTGGAGACAAAGCAGCTGGTGTCAGAACTTCCTGGACTGTCACCCCTAGTGCCAAAGGGGGGAGTTGGAGCCCAGCTTCCCAGCACTGAAGCTCCAAGATAAAAGGACAGCTCCTAAAGCCTACAAGCCAATGCTGAAGGTACGGCTCCAAGAGCCGGTAAGGTCAGTCAACATCTGAGCCAAACAGCTCAAGGTAACCATCAGCGTCGAGGTACAAGTGATAGTTGATGTCAACACCTCAACACCAGGAAACCTCGGGTTCAAGAACTCCAAAGCCAAAAGGTCAGATCAGACAAGGAGAGATAGGGAAAAATCCAGGCTGCATGCTCACGGCTCCAGAGGGGGACAGGAGCAGGCAAAACCTCAACCTGTATCTCAGCCCAGAGAAACTTCATCATCATCCTGTCCACCTTGGCTTCAGAAAGGCTCCGAGTGGACCAGACAGAGGATGCCACTGACCCTGGTATGGAATGGTGCCAAGAAGTGGCTTGGCAGAGGAAGCCCGGACAGCAGACCACTTTCTAAGCCACTCCCGCTCTCTATGTCTGGCCCGGTCCTCTTTCCCAAGCTTTTTGGTGGGGTTTTGAGCCCCAGAATTTGAGGAGGGATCCAAAGAAGGCTCAGAGGTGGAGGGCAAAAGGCCCTTCAAAATCAACTTATTCCTCCGGTCAATAAGTGTGCATTGATTAAAACCTTGCGCGCGCATACAGACACTCAGAAAAGAGAGAAAACAGTATGAGGAAGACAGAAAGCATTTTTTTTCCAAGACCCAGAAAGTGCACCAAAGCAGACTAGACAAGAAGGGTAGGAAGAGGATACAAGAGTCAAGGGAAAAAACACCTACTTTGATTGAAACTCTGAAAACCCCTGAAGTAGCTCAGAAAAAAATGATCTCTTACTGTTCGAATGAGCAGCAAATGAGATCTGAGAAGAGGAGGGAGAGCAGGGCATTATGGGTAGAGG